>NW_027480580.1:600000-900000 GCF_051401765.1 Calliopsis andreniformis
CATCCTAAATTCTCAATTCTCAATCCTCAATCCTCAATCCTAAACCTTCAATCCCCAATAATCAATCACCAATCCTAGATCCTCAATCCCCAATCCTCAATCCTTAATCCTCTATCTTCAATCCTCAATCGCCAGTCCTCAATCTTCAATCCTCTATGCTCAATCCTCAATCCTCAGCCTCAGTCCTCAACCCTCAATCCTCAATTCTCAGTCCTCAATCCTCAATCCTCAGACCTCAAACATCAATATTCAACCCTCAGTCCTATTCCTCAATCCACAACCCTCAATTCTCAGTCCTCAATATTCAATCATCAATTTTCAATCTTCAATCCTCAATCCTCAATCCTCAATCCTCAATCCTCAATACTCAATCCTCAATCCTCAACCCTCAATACTCAATCTTCAATCTTCAATCCTCAATACTCAATCTTCAATCCTCAATCCTCAATCCTCAATCCTCAATCCTCAATCTTCAATCCTCAATACTCAATCTTCAATCCTCAATCCTTAATCCTCGATCCTCGATCCTCATTCTTCAATCCTCAATACCCAATCCTCAATCTTCAATCCTCAATCCTCAATACTCAATCCTCAATCCTCAATCCTCATTCTTCAATCCTCAATACCCAATCCTCAATCTTCAATCCTTAATCCTCAATGCTCAATTCTCAACCCTCAATCCTCAGTCCTCAGTCCTCAAACCTCAATCCTCAACCCTCAGCCCTAATCCTCCATCCTCAATCCTCAATCCTCAATCCTCAATCTTCAATCCTCAATACTCAATCTTCAATCCTCAATCCTCAGTCCTCAAACCTCAACTCTGTATCCTCAATGCTCAACCCTCAATCCTCAATCCTCTATAATCAATTTCAATCCTCAATCCTCAATTCTCAATGCTCAATACTCAATCCTCAATCTTCAATCCTCTATCCTCAATCCTCAGTACTCAATACTCAATCCTCAATCTTCAATCCTGAATACTCAATCTTCAACCCTCAATCCTCAATCCTCAATCCTCAATCCTCAATCCTCAATCCTGAATCCTCAATCCTCAATCCTCAATCTTCAATCCTCAATACCCAATCCTCAATCTTCAATCCTCAATCCTCAATAATCAATTTCAATCCTTAATCCTCAATTCACAATGCTCAATACTCAATCCTCAATCTTCAATCCTCAATCCTCAATCCTCAGTACTCAATACTCAATCCTCGATCTTCAATCCTCAATACTCAATCTTCAATCCTCAATCCTCAATCCTCAATCCTCAATCCTCAATCCTCAATCTTCATTCCTCAATCCTCAATCCTCAATCTTCAATCCTCAATACTCAATCTGCAATCCTCAATCCTCAAAACTCAATCCTCAATCCTCATTCTTCAATCCTCAATACCCGATCCACAATCTTCAATCCTCAATCCTCAGTCCTCAATTCTCAACCCTCAATCCTCAATCCTCAGACCTCAGACATCAATATTCAATCCTCAGTCCTCGTCCTCAATCCACAACCCTCAATCCTCAGTCCTCAATATTCAATCATCAATTTCCAATCTTCAATCCTTAATCCTCAATCCTCAATACTCAATTCTCAATCCGCAATCTTCAATCCTCAATCCTCAATCCTCAATACTCAATCTTCAATCTTCAATCCTCAATACTCAATCTTCAATCCTCAATCCTCAATCCTCAATCCTCAATCCTCAATCTTCAATCCTCAAACCTCAATCCTCAACCGTCAGTCCTCGTCCTCAATCCTCAACCCTCAATCCTCAATCCTCAACCTTCAACCATCAATACTCAATCATCAATCCTCAAACCTCAATTCTCAATACTCAATCCTCAATCCTCAATCTTCAACTCTCAATACTCAATCTGCAATCCTCAATACTCAAACCTCAATACTCAATCCTCATTCTTCAATCCTTAATACCCAATCCTCAATCTTCAATCCTCAATCCTCAATCCTCAATTCTCAAGCCTCAATCCTTAATCCTGAGACCTCAAACATCAATATCCAACCCTCACTCCTCGTCCTCAATCCACAACCCTCAATCCTCAGTCCTCAATATTCAATCTTCAATACTCAATCTTCAATCCTCAATCCTCAATCCTCAATCCTCAATCCTCAATCTTCAATCCTCAATGCTCAATCCTCAATCTTCAATCCTCAACACTCAATCTGCAATCCTCAATCCTCAAACCTCAATCCTCAATCCTCATCCTTCAATCCTCAATACTCAATCCTCAATCTTCAATCCTCAATACTCAGCCTTCAATCCTCAATCCTCAATCCACAATCCTCAATCCTCAATCATCAGGCATCAATACTCAATCTTCAATATTAAATCCTCAATCCTCAATCCTCAATCCTCAACACTCAATCCTCATTCCTCAAACCTCAATCCTCAACCCTCAGTCCTCATCCTCAATTCTCAATTCTCAATCCTCAATCCTCAATCCTCAATCTTCAATCCTCAATAATCAATCTCCAATCCTAGATCCTCAATACCCAATCTTCAATCCTCAATCCTCAGTCCTCGGTCCTCAAACCTCAATCCTCAACCCTCAGCTCTCATCCTCCATCCTCAATCCTCAATCATCAATCCTCAATCTTCAATCCTCAATATTCAATCTTCAATCCTCAATCCTCAATACTCAATCCTCAATCATCAGTGGTCAATACTCAATCTTCAATACTCAATCCTCAATCCTCAATACCCAATCCCCAATCTTCAATACTCAATCATCAATCCTCGATTCTCAATCCTCAATGCTCAGTCCTCAGTCGTGAAACCTCAATCCCCGACACTCAGCCCTCATCCTCAATTCTCAGTCCTCAATCCTCAGTCCTCAGTCCTCAAACCAATATCCTCAACCCTCAGACATCATCCTCAATCCTCATTCTTCAATCCTCAATACCCAGTCCTCTATCTTCAATCCTCAATCCTCAATCCTCAATCCTCAATCCTCAATCCTCAATCCTCAATACTCAGTCTGCAATCCTCAATCCTCAAACCTCAATTCTCAATCCTCATTCTTCAATCCTCAATACTCAATCCTCAATCTTCAATCCTCAATCCTCAATCCTCAATCCTCAATCTTCAATCCTCAATGCTCAATCCTCAATCTTCAATCCTCAACACTCAATCTGCAATCCTCAATCCTCAAACCTCAATCCTCAATCCTCAATCCTCAATCTTCAATCCACAATCCTCAATCCTCAATACTCAATCTTCAATCTTCAATCCTCAATACTCAATCTTCAATCCTCAATCCTCAATCCTCAATCCTCAATCCTCAAGCCTCATTCTTCAATCCTCAATACCGAATCCTCTATCTTCAATCCTCAATCCTCAATCCTCAATCCTTATTCCTCAATCCTCATTCTTCAATCCTCGATAGCCAATCCTCAATTTCAATGTTCAATCCTCAATCCTCAATTCTCAATCCTGAATCCTCAGTCCTCAATATTCAATCCTCAATTCTCAATCTTCAATCCTCGATCCTCAACCATCAATCCTCAATCCTCAATCCTCAGGCATCAGTACTCAATCTTCAACGCTCAATCATCAATCCTCAATCATCAATCCTCATTCCCCAACCGTCAATCCTCATTCCTCAAACCTCAATCCTCAACCCTCAGTCCTCATACTCAATTCTTAATTCTCAATTCTCAATTCTCAATCCTCAATCCTCAATCCTCAGACTTCAATCCTCAATAATCAATCTCCAATCCTAGATCCTCAATCCCCAATCTTCAATCCTTAATCCTCAATCCTCAGTCCTCAATCCTCAATCCTCAATCCTCAAACCTCAATCCTCAACCGTCAGTCCTCGCCCTCAATCCTCAAACCTTAATTCTCAATCCTCAATATTCAATCATCAATCCTCAATCCTCAGACGTCAAACATCAATACTCAACCCTCAGTCCTCGTCCTCAATCCACAACCCTCAATCCTCAATCCTCAATCATTAATCATCAATATTCAATCTTCAGTCCTCAATCCTCAATCCTCAATCCTCAATCCTCAATTCCTAATGTTCAATCCGCAATTCCCAATCCTCAATCTTCAATCCTCAATCCTCAATCCTCAATCCTCAATCCTCAATACTCAATCCTCATTCTTCAATCCTCAATACCCAATCCTCAATCTTCAATCCTCAATCCTCAATCCTCAATTCTCAATCCTCAATCCTCAATCCTCAGACCTCAAACATCAATATTCATCCCTCAGTCCTCGTCCTCAATCCACAACCCTCAATCCTCAATCCTCAACCTTCAATCATCAATATTCAATCTTCAATCCTCAATCCTGAATCCTCAATCCTCAATCCTCAATCCTCAATCCTCAATCCTCAATCCTCAATCCTCAATCCTCAATCTTCAATCTTCAATCCTCAATACCCAATCCTCAATCTTCAATCCTCAATCCTCAATCCTCAATCCTCAATCCACAATCCTTAATCCTCAGACCTCAAACATCAATATCCAACCCTCAGTCCTCGTCCTCAATCCACAACCCTCAATCCTCAGTCCTCAATATTCAATCTTCAATATTCAATCTTCAATCCTCAATCCTCAATCCTCAAGCCTCAATCCTCAATCTTCAATCCTCAATGCTCAATCCTCAATCTTCAATCCTCAACACTCAATCTTCAATCCCCAATCCTCAATTCTAAATCGTCAATCCTCAATATTCAATCCTCCATACTCAATCTTCAATCCTCAATCTTCCATCCTCAACCATCAATCCTCATCCTTCAATCCTCAGTCCTCAATACTCAATCCTCAATCCTCGTTCCTCAAACCTCAATCCTCAACCCTCAGTCCTCATCCTAAATTCTCAATTCTCAATCCTCAATCCTCAATCCTCAACCTTCAATCACCAATAATCAATCACCAATCCTAGATCCTCAATCCCCAATCCTCAATCCTTAATCCTCTATCTTCAATCCTCAATCGCCAGTCCTCAATCTTCAATCCTCTATGCTCAATCCTCAATCCTCAGCCTCAGTCCTCAACCCTCAATCCTCAATTCTCAGTCCTCAATCCTCAATCCTCAGACCTCAAACATCAATATTCAACCCTCAGTCCTATTCCTCAGTCCACAACCCTCAATTCTCAGTCCTCAATATTCAATCATCAATTTTCAATCTTCAATCCTCAATCCTCAATCCTCAATCCTCAATCCTCAATATTCAATCCTCAATCCTCAACCCTCAATACTCAATCTTGAATCTTCAATCCTCAATACTCAATCTTCAATCCTCAATCCTCAATCCTCAATCCTCAATCCTCAATCTTCAATCCTCAATACTCAATCTTCAATCCTCAATCCTTAATCCTCGATCCTCGATCCTCATTCTTCAATCCTCAATACCCAATCCTCAATCTTCAATCCTCAATCCTCAATCCTCAATCCTCAATCCTCAATCCTCATTCTTCAATCCTCAATACCCAATCCTCAATCTTCAATCCTTAATCCTCAATGCTCAATTCTCAACCCTCAATCCTCAGTCCTCAGTCCTCAAACCTCAATCCTCAACCCTCAGCCCTAATCCTCCATCCTCAATCCTCAATCCTCAATCCTCAATCTTCAATCCTCAATACTCAATCTTCAATCCTCAATCCTCAGTCCTCAAACCTCAACTCTGTATCCTCAATGCTCAACCTTCAATCCTCAATCCTCAATAATCAATTTCAATCCTCAATCCTCAATTCTCAATGCTCAATACTCAATCCTCAATCTTCAATCCTCAATCCTCAATCCTCAGTACTCAATACTCAATCCTCAATCTTCAATCCTCAATACTCAATCTTCAATCCTCAATCCTCAATCCTCAATCCTCAATCCTCAATCCTCAATCCTGAATCCTCAATCCTCAATCCTCAATCTTCAATCCTCAATACCCAATCCTCAATCTTCAATCCTCAATCCTCAATAATCAATTTCAATCCTTAATCCTCAATTCTCAATGCTCAATACTCAATCCTCAATCTTCAATCCTCAATCCTCAATCCTCAGTACTCAATACTCAATCCTCAATCTTCAATCCTCGATACTCAATCTTCAATCCTCAATCCTCAATCCTCAATCCTCAATCCTCAATCTTCAATCCTCAATCCTCAATCCTCAATCTTCAATCCTCAATACTCAATCTGCAATCCTCAATCCTCAAACCTCAATCCTCAATCCTCATTCTTCAATCCTCAATACCCGATCCACAATCTTCAATCCTCAATCCTCAGTCCTCAATTCTCAACCCTCAATCCTCAATCCTCAGACCTCAAACATCAATATTCAATCCTCAGTCCTCGTCCTCAATCCACAACCCTCAATCCTCAGTCCTCAATATTCAATCATCAATTTCCAATCTTCAATCCTTAATCCTCAATCCTCAATACTCAATTCTCAATCCTCAATCTTCAATCCTCAATCCTCAATACTCAATACTCAATCTTCAATCTTCAATCCTCAATACTCAATCTTCAATCCTCAATCCTCAATCCTCAATCCTCAATCCTCAATCTTCAATCCTCAAACCTCAATCCTCAACCGTCAGTCCTCGTCCTCAATCCTCAACCCTCAATCCTCAATCCTCAACCTTCAACCATCAATACTCAATCTTCAATCCTCAAACCTCAATTCTCAATACTGAATCCTCAATCCTCAATCTTCAACTCTCAATACTCAATCTGCAATCCTCAATACTCAAACCTCAATACTCAATCCTCATTCTTCAATCCTCAATACCCAATCCTCAATCTTCAATCCTCAATCCTCAATCCTCAATTCTCAATCCTCAATCCTCAATCCTCAATCCTCAAACCTCAATCCTCAACCGTCAGTCCTCGTCCTCAATCCTCAAACCTCAATTCTCAATCCTCAATATTCAATCCTCAATCCTCAATCCTCAATACTCAATCCTCATTCTTCAATCCTCAATACCCAATCCTCAATCTTCAATCCTCAATCCTCAATCCTCAATTCTCAATCCTCAATCATCAATCCTCAGACCTCAAACATCAATATTCATCCCTCAGTCCTCGTCCTCAATCCACAACCCTGAATCCTCAATCCTCAGCCTTCAATCATCAATATTCAATCTTCAATCCTCAATCCTGAATCCTCAATCCTCAATCCTCAATCCTCAATCCTCAATCCTCAATCCTCAATCCTCAATCCTCAATCCTCAATCCTCAATCCTCAATCTTCAATCCTCAATCCTCAATCCTCAATCCTCAATCCTCAATCTTCAATCCTCAATCCTCAATCCTCAATCTTCAATCCTCAATACTCAATCTGCAATCCTCAATCCTCAAACCTCAATCCTCAATCCTCATTGTTCAATCCTCAATACCCAATCCACAATCTTCAATCCTCAATCCTCAGTCCTCAATTCTCAACCCTCAACCCTCAATCCTCAGACCTCAAACATCAATATTCAATCCTCAGTCCTCGTCCTCAATCCACAACCCTCAATCCTCAGTCCTCAATATTCAATCATCAATTTCCAATCTTCAATCCTCAATCCTCAATCGTCAATACTCAATTCTCAATCCTCTATCTTCAATCCTCAATCCTCAATCCTCAATACTCAATCTTCAATCTTCAATCCTCAATACTCAATCTTCAATCCTCAATCCTCAATCCTCAATCCTCAACCCTCAATCTTCAATCCTCAATCCTCAATCCTCAATCCTCAATCCTCATTCATCAATCCTCAATACCCAATCCTCAATCTTCAATCCTCAATCCTCAATCCTCAATCCTTATTCCTCAATCCTCATCCTTCAATCCTCGATAGCCAATCCTCAATTTCAATCCTCAATCCTCAATCCTCAATTCTCAAACCTGAATCCTCAGTCCTCAATATTCAATCCTCAATTCTCAACCTTCAATCCTCGATCCTCAACCATCAATCCTCAATCCTCAATCCTCAGGCATCAGTACTCAATCTTCAACGCTCAATCATCAATCCTCAATCATCAATCCTCATTCCCCTACCGTCAATCCTCATTCCTCAAACCTCAATCCTCAACCCTCAGTCCTCATACTCAATTCTTAATTCTCAATTCTCAATTCTCAATCCTCAATCCTCAATACCCAATCCTCAATCCTCAATCCTCAATCCTCAATCCTCATTCATCAATCCTCAATACCCAATCCTCAATCTTCAATCCTCAATCCTCAATCCTCAATCCTTATTCCTCAATCCTCATCCTTCAATCCTCGATAGCCAATCCTCAATTTCAATCCTCAATCCTCAATCCTCAATTCTCAATCCTGAATCCTCAGTCCTCAATATTCAATCCTCAATTCTCAATCTTCAATCCTCGATCCTCAACCATCAATCCTCAATCCTCAATCCTCAGGCATCAGTACTCAATCTTCAACGCTCAATCATCAATCCTCAATCATCAATCCTCATTCCCCAACCGTCAATCCTCATTCCTCAAACCTCAATCCTCAACCCTCAGTCCTCATACTCAATTCTTAATTCTCAATTCTCAATTCTCAATCCTCAATCCTCAGACTTCAATCCTCAATAATCAATCTCCAATCCTAGATCCTCAATCCACAATCTTCAATCCTTAATCCTCAATCCTCAGTCCTCAATCCTCAATCCTCAATCCTCAAACCTCAATCCTCAACCGTCAGTCCTCGTCCTCAATCCTCAAACCTCAATTCTCAATCCTCAATATTCAATCCTCAATCCTCAATCCTCAATACTCAATCCTCATTCTTCAATCCTCAATACCCAATCCTCAATCTTCAATCCTCAATCCTCAATCCTCAATTCTCAATCCTCAATCATCAATCCTCAGACCTCAAACATCAATATTCATCCCTCAGTCCTCGTCCTCAATCCACAACCCTGAATCCTCAATCCTCAACCTTCAATCATCAATATTCAATCTTCAATCCTCAATCCTGAATCCTCAATCCTCAATCCTCAATCCTCAATCCTCAATCCTCAATCCTCAATCCTCAATCCTCAATCCTCAATCCTCAATCCTCAATCTTCAATCCTCAATCCTCAATCCTCAATCCTCAATCCTCAATCTTCAATCCTCAATCCTCAATCCTCAATCTTCAATCCTCAATACTCAATCTGCAATCCTCAATCCTCAAACCTCAATCCTCAATCCTCATTGTTCAATCCTCAATACCCAATCCACAATCTTCAATCCTCAATCCTCAGTCCTCAATTCTCAACCCTCAACCCTCAATCCTCAGACCTCAAACATCAATATTCAATCCTCAGTCCTCGTCCTCAATCCACAACCCTCAATCCTCAGTCCTCAATATTCAATCATCAATTTCCAATCTTCAATCCTCAATCCTCAATCGTCAATACTCAATTCTCAATCCTCAATCTTCAATCCTCAATCCTCAATCCTCAATACTCAATCTTCAATCTTCAATCCTCAATACTCAATCTTCAATCCTCAATCCTCAATCCTCAATCCTCAACCCTCAATCTTCAATCCTCAATCCTCAATCCTCAATCCTCAATCCTCATTCATCAATCCTCAATACCCAATCCTCAATCTTCAATCCTCAATCCTCAATCCTCAATCCTTATTCCTCAATCCTCATCCTTCAATCCTCGATAGCCAATCCTCAATTTCAATCCTCAATCCTCAATCCTCAATTCTCAATCCTGAATCCTCAGTCCTCAATATTCAATCCTCAATTCTCAATCTTCAATCCTCGATCCTCAACCATCAATCCTCAATCCTCAATCCTCAGGCATCAGTACTCAATCTTCAACGCTCAATCATCAATCCTCAATCATCAATCCTCATTCCCCAACCGTCAATCCTCATTCCTCAAACCTCAATCCTCAACCCTCAGTCCTCATACTCAATTCTTAATTCTCAATTCTCAATTCTCAATCCTCAATCCTCAGACTTCAATCTTCAATAATCAATCTCCAATCCTAGATCCTCAATCCCCAATCTTCAATCCTTAATCCTCAATCCTCAGTCCTCAATCCACAACCCTCAATCCTCAGTCCTCAATATTCAATCATCAATTTCCAATCTTCAATCCTCAATCCTCAATCGTCAATACTCAATTCTCAATCCTCATTCTTCAATCCTCAATACCCAAACCTCAATCTTCAATCCTCAATCCTCAATCCTCAATCATCAATCCTCATTCCCCAACCGTCAATCCTCATTCCTCAAACCTCAATCCTCAACCCTCAGTCCTCATACTCAATTCTTAATTCTCAATTCTCAATTCTCAATCCTCAATCCTCAGACTTCAATCCTCAATAATCAATCTCCAATCCTAGATCCTCAATCCCCAATCTTCAATCCTTAATCCTCAATCCTCAGTCCTCAATCCTCAATCCTCAATCCTCAAACCTCAATCCTCAACCGTCAGTCCTCGTCCTCAATCCTCAAACCTCAATTCTCAATCCTCAATATTCAATCATCAATCCTCAATCCTCAGACCTCAAACATCAATACTCAACCCTCAGTCCTCGTCCTCAATCCACAACCCTCAATCCTCAATCCTCAATCATTAATCATCAATATTCAATCTTCAGTCCTCAATCCTCAATCCTCAATCCTCAATCCTCAATTCCTAATGTTCAATCCGCAATTCCCAATCCTCAATCTTCAATCCTCAATCCTCAATCCTCAATCCTCAATCCTCAATACTCAATCCTCATTCTTCAATCCTCAATACCCAATCCTCAATCTTCAATCCGCAATCCTCAATCCTCAATTCTCAATCCTCAATCATCAATCCTCAGACCTCAAACATCAATATTCATCCCCCAGTCCTCGTCCTCAATCCACAACCCTGAATCCTCAATCCTCAACCTTCAATCATCAATATTCAATCTTCAATCCTCAATCCTGAATCCTCAATCCTCAATCCTCAATCCTCAATCCTCAATCCTCAATCCTCAATCCTCAATCCTCAATCCTCAATCCTCAATCCTCAATCTTCAATCCTCAATCCTCAATCCTCAATCCTCAATCCTCAATCTTCAATCCTCAATCCTCAATCCTCAATCTTCAATCCTCAATACTCAATCTGCAATCCTCAATCCTCAAACCTCAATCCTCAATCCTCATTGTTCAATCCTCAATACCCAATCCACAATCTTCAATCCTCAACCCTCAGTCCTCAATTCTCAACCCTCAACCCTCAATCCTCAGACCTCAAACATCAATATTCAATCCTCAGTCCTCGTCCTCAATCCACAACCCTCAATCCTCAGTCCTTAATATTCAATCATCAATTTCCAATCTTCAATCCTCAATCCTCAATCGTCAATACTCAATTCTCAATCCTCAATCTTCAATCCTCAATCCTCAATCCTCAATACTCAATCTTCAACCTTCAATCCTCAATACTCAACCTTCAATCCTCAATCCTCAATCCTCAATCCTCAACCCTCAATCTTCAATCCTCAAACCTCAATCCTCAACCGTCAGTCCTCGTCCTCAATCCTCAACCCTCAATCCTCAATCCTCAACCTTCAACCATCAATACTCAATCTTCAATCCTCAAACCTCAATTCTCAATACTCAATCCTCAATCCTCAATCTTCAACTCTCAATACTCAATCTGCAATCCTCAATACTCAAACCTCAATACTCAATCCTCATTCTTCAATCCTCAATACCAAATCCTCAATCTTCAATCCTCAATCCTCAATCCTCAATTCTCAATCCTCAATCCTTAATCCTCAGACCTCAAACATCAATATCCAACCCTCAGTCCTCGTCCTCAATCCACAACCCTCAATCCTCAGTCCTCAATATTCAATCTTCAATACTCAATCTTCAATCCTCAATCCTCAATCCTCAATCCTCAATCCTCAATCTTCAATCCTCAATGCTCAATCCTCAATCTTCAATCCTCAACACTCAATCTGCAATCCTCAATCCTCAAACCTCAATCCTCAATCCTCATTCTTCAATCCTCAATACTCAATCCTCAATCTTCAATCCTCAATACTCAGCCTTCAATCCTCAATCCTCAATCCACAATCCTCAATCCTCAATCATCAGGCATCAATACTCAATTTTCAATATTAAATCCTCAATCCTCAATCATCAATCCTCAACACTCAATCCTCATTCCTCAAACCTCAATCCTCAACCCTCAGTCCTCATCCTCAATTCTCAATTCTCAATCCTCAATCCTCAATCCTCAATCTTCAATCCTCAATAATCAATCTCCAATCCTAGATCCTCAATACCCAATCTTCAATCCTCAATCTTCAACTCTCAATACTCAATCTGCAATCCTCAATACTCAAACCTCAATACTCAATCCTCATTCTTCAATCCTCAATACCCAATCCTCAATCTTCAATCCTCAATCCTCAATCCTCAATTCTCAATCCTCAATCCTTAATCCTCAGACCTCAAACATCAATATCCAACCCTCAGTCCTCGTCCTCAATCCACAACCCTCAATCTTCAGTCCTCAATATTCAATCTTCAATACTCAATCTTCAATCCTCAATCCTCAATCCTCAATCCTCAATCCTCAATCTTCAATCCTCAATGCTCAATCCTCAATCTTCAATCCTCAACACTCAATCTGCAATCCTCAATCCTCAAACCTCAATCCTCAATCCTCATTCTTCAATCCTCAATACTCAATCCTCAATATTCAATCCTCAATACTCAGCCTTCAATCCTCAATCCTCAATCCACAATCCTCAATCCTCAATCATCAGGCATCAATACTCAATCTTCAATATTAAATCCTCAATCCTCAATCCTCAATCCTCAACACTCAATCCTCATTCCTCAAACCTCAATCCTCAACCCTCAGTCCTCATCCTCAATTCTCAATTCTCAATCCTCAATCCTCAATCCTCAATCTTCAATCCTCAATAATCAATCTCCAATCCTAGATCCTCAATACCCAATCTTCAATCCTCAATCCTCAATCCCCAATCCTTAATCCTCAATCGTCAATCTTCAATCCTCAATGCTCAATCTTCAATCCTCAATCCTCAATCCTCAATCCTCAATCCTCATTCTTCAATCCTCAATACCCAATCCTCAATCTTCAGTCCTCAATCCTCAATCCTCAATTCTCAATCCTCAATCCTCAGTCCTCGGTCCTCAAACCTCAATCCTCAACCCTCAGCTCTCATCCTCCATCCTCAATCCTCAATCATCAATCCTCAATCTTCAATCCTCAATATTCAATCTTCAATCCTCAATCCTCAATACTCAATCCTCAATCATCAGTGGTCAATACTCAATCTTCAATACTCAATCCTCAATCCTCAATACCCAATCCTCAATCTTCAATACTCAATCATCAATCCTCGATTCTCAATCCTCAATGCTCAGTCCTCAGTCGTGAAACCTCAATCCCCGACACTCAGCCCTCATCCTCAATTCTCAGTCCTCTATCCTCAGTCCTCAGTCCTCAAACCAATATCCTCAACCCTCAGACATCATCCTCAATCCTCATTCTTCAATCCTCAATAGCCAGTCCTCTATCTTCAATCCTCAATCCTCAATCCTCAATCCTCAATCCTCAATCCTCAATCCTCAATACTCAGTCTGCAATCCTCAATCCTCAAACCTCAATTCTCAATCCTCATTCTTCAATCCTCAATACTCAATCCTCAATCTTCAATCCTCAATACTCAATCCTCAATCTTCAATCCTCAATACTCAAACCTCAATCCTCAATCCTCATTCTTCAATCCTCAATACCCAATTCTCAATCTTCAATCCTCAATCCTCAATCCTCAATTCTCAATCCTCAATCCTTAATCCTCTGACCTCAAACATCAATATCCAACCCTCAGTCCTCGTCCTCAATCCACAACCCTCAATCCTCAGTCCTCAATATTCAATCTTCAATATTCAATCTTCAATCCTCAATCCTCAATCCTCAATCCTCAATCCTCAATCTTCAATCCTCAATGCTCAATCTTCAATCTTCAATCCTCAACACTCAATCTGCAATCCTCAATCCTCAAACCTCAATCCTCAATCCTCAATCCTCAATCTTCAATCCACAATCCTCAATCCTCAATACTCAATCTTCAATCTTCAATCCTCAATACTCAATCTTCAATCCTCAATCCTCAATCCTCAATCCTCAATCCTCAAGCCTCATTCTTCAATCCTCAATACCGAATCCTCTATCTTCAATCCTCAATCCACAATCCTCAATCCTCAATCCTCAATCCTCAATCCTCATTCTTCAATCCTCAATACCCAATCCTCAATCCTCAATCCTCAATCCTCAATCCTCATTCATCAATCCACAATACCCAATCCTCAATCTTCAATCCTCAATCCTCAATCCTCAATCCTTATTCCTCAATCCTCATCCTTCAATCCTCGATAGCCAATCCTCAATTTCAATCCTCAATCCTCAATCCTCAATTCTCAATCCTGAATCCTCAGTCCTCAATATTCAATCCTCAATTCTCAATCTTCAATCCTCGATCCTCAACCATCAATCCTCAATCGTCAATCCTCAGGCATCAGTACTCAATCTTCAACGCTCAATCATCAATCCTCAATCATCAATCCTCATTCCCCAACCGTCAATCCTCATTCCTCAAACCTCAATCCTCAACCCTCAGTCCTCATACTCAATTCTTAATTCTCAATTCTCAATTCTCAATCCTCAATCCTCAATAATCAATCTCCAATCCTAGATCCTCAATCCCCAATCTTCAATCCTTAATCCTCAATCCTCAGTCCTCAATCCTCAATCCTCAATCCTCAAACCTCAATCCTCAACCGTCAGTCCTCGTCCTCAATCCTCAAACCTCAATTCTCAATCCTCAATATTCAATCATCAATCCTCAATCCTCAGACCTCAAACATCAATACTCAACCCTCAGTCCTCGTCCTCAATCCACAACCCTCAATCCTCAATCCTCAATCATTAATCATCAATATTCAATCTTCAGTCCTCAATCCTCAATCCTCAATCCTCAATCCTCAATTCCTAATGTTCAATCCGCAATTCCCAATCCTCAATCTTCAATCCTCAATCCTCAATCCTCAATCCTCAATCCTCAATACTCAATCCTCATTCTTCAATCCTCAATACCCAATCCTCAATCTTCAATCCTCAATCCTCAATCCTCAATTCTCAATCCTCAATCATCAATCCTCAGACCTCAAACATCAATATTCATCCCTCAGTCCTCGTCCTCAATCCACAAGCCTGAATCCTCAATCCTCAACCTTCAATCATCAATATTCAATCTTCAATCCTCAATCCTGAATCCTCAATCCTCAATCCTCAATCCTCAATCCTCAATCCTCAATCCTCAATCCTCAATCCTCAATCCTCAATCTTCAATCTTCAATCCTCAACACTCAATCTGCAATCCTCAATCCTCAAACCTCAATCCTCAATCCTCAATCCTCAATCTTCAATCCACAATCCTCAATCCTCAATACTCAATCTTCAATCTTCAATCCTCAATACTCAATCCTCAATCATCAGTGGTCAATACTCAATCTTCAATACTCAATCCTCAATCCTCAATACCCAATCCTCAATCTTCAATACTCAATCATCAATCCTCGATTCTCAATCCTCAATGCTCAGTCCTCAGTCGTGAAACCTCAATCCCCGACACTCAGCCCTCATCCTCAATTCTCAGTCCTCTATCCTCTGTCCTCAGTCCTCAAACCAATATCCTCAACCCTCAGACATCATCCTCAATCCTCATTCTTCAATCCTCAATAGCCAGTCCTCTATCTTCAATCCTCAATCCTCAATCCTCAATCCTCAATCCTCAGTCCTCAATCCTCAATACTCAGTCTGCAATCCTCAATCCTCAAACCTCAATTCTCAATCCTCATTCTTCAATCCTCAATACTCAATCCTCAATCTTCAATCCTCAATACTCAATCCTCAATCTTCAATCCTCAATACTCAAACCTCAATCCTCAATCCTCATTCTTCAATCCTCAATACCCAATTCTCAATCTTCAATCCTCAATCCTCAATCCTCAATTCTCAATCCTCAATCCTTAATCCTCTGACCTCAAACATCAATATCCAACCCTCAGTCCTCGTCCTCAATCCACAACCCTCAATCCTCAGTCCTCAATATTCAATCTTCAATATTCAATCTTCAATCCTCAATCCTCAATCCTCAATCCTCAATCCTCAATCTTCAATCCTCAATGCTCAATCTTCAATCTTCAATCCTCAACACTCAATCTGCAATCCTCAATCCTCAAACCTCAATCCTCAATCCTCAATCCTCAATCTTCAATCCACAATCCTCAATCCTCAATACTCAATCTTCAATCTTCAATCCTCAATACTCAATCTTCAATCCTCAATCCTCAATCCTCAATCCTCAATCCTCAAGCCTCATTCTTCAATCCTCAATACCGAATCCTCTATCTTCAATCCTCAATCCACAATCCTCAATCCTCAATCCTCAATCCTCAATCCTCATTCTTCAATCCTCAATACCCAATCCTCAATCCTCAATCCTCAATCCTCAATCCTCATTCATCAATCCACAATACCCAATCCTCAATCTTCAATCCTCAATCCTCAATCCTCAATCCTTATTCCTCAATCCTCATCCTTCAATCCTCGATAGCCAATCCTCAATTTCAATCCTCAATCCTCAATCCTCAATTCTCAATCCTGAATCCTCAGTCCTCAATATTCAATCCTCAATTCTCAATCTTCAATCCTCGATCCTCAACCATCAATCCTCAATCCTCAATCCTCAGGCATCAGTACTCAATCTTCAACGCTCAATCATCAATCCTCAATCATCAATCCTCATTCCCCAACCGTCAATCCTCATTCCTCAAACCTCAATCCTCAACCCTCAGTCCTCATACTCAATTCTTAATTCTCAATTCTCAATTCTCAATCCTCAATCCTCAATAATCAATCTCCAATCCTAGATCCTCAATCCCCAATCTTCAATCCTTAATCCTCAATCCTCAGTCCTCAATCCTCAATCCTCAATCCTCAAACCTCAATCCTCAACCGTCAGTCCTCAAACATCAATACTCAACCCTCAGTCCTCGTCCTCAATCCACAACCCTCAATCCTCAATCCTCAATCATTAATCATCAATATTCAATCTTCAGTCCTCAATCCTCAATCCTCAATCCTCAATCCTCAATTCCTAATGTTCAATCCGCAATTCCCAATCCTCAATCTTCAATCCTCAATCCTCAATCCTCAATCCTCAATCCTCAATACTCAATCCTCATTCTTCAATCCTCAATACCCAATCCTCAATCTTCAATCCTCAATCCTCAATCCTCAATTCTCAATCCTCAATCATCAATCCTCAGACCTCAAACATCAATATTCATCCCTCAGTCCTCGTCCTCAATCCACAACCCTGAATCCTCAATCCTCAACCTTCAATCATCAATATTCAATCTTCAATCCTCAATCCTGAATCCTCAATCCTCAATCCTCAATCCTCAATCCTCAATCCTCAATCCTCAATCCTCAATCCTCAATCCTCAATCTTCAATCTTCAATCCTCAACACTCAATCTGCAATCCTCAATCCTCAAACCTCAATCCTCAATCCTCAATCCTCAATCTTCAATCCACAATCCTCAATCCTCAATACTCAATCTTCAATCTTCAATCCTCAATACTCAATCCTCAATCATCAGTGGTCAATACTCAATCTTCAATACTCAATCCTCAATCCTCAATACCCAATCCTCAATCTTCAATACTCAATCATCAATCCTCGATTCTCAATCCTCAATGCTCAGTCCTCAGTCGTGAAACCTCAATCCCCGACACTCAGCCCTCATCCTCAATTCTCAGTCCTCTATCCTCAGTCCTCAGTCCTCAAACCAATATCCTCAACCCTCAGACATCATCCTCAATCCTCATTCTTCAATCCTCAATAGCCAGTCCTCTATCTTCAATCCTCAATCCTCAATCCTCAATCCTCAATCCTCAATCCTCAATCCTCAATACTCAGTCTGCAATCCTCAATCCTCAAACCTCAATTCTCAATCCTCATTCTTCAATCCTCAATACTCAATCCTCAATCTTCAATCCTCAATACTCAATCCTCAATCTTCAATCCTCAATACTCAAACCTCAATCCTCAATCCTCATTCTTCAATCCTCAATACCCAATTCTCAATCTTCAATCCTCAATCCTCAATCCTCAATTCTCAATCCTCAATCCTTAATCCTCTGACCTCAAACATCAATATCCAACCCTCAGTCCTCGTCCTCAATCCACAACCCTCAATCCTCAGTCCTCAATATTCAATCTTCAATATTCAATCTTCAATCCTCAATCCTCAATCCTCAATCCTCAATCCTCAATCTTCAATCCTCAATGCTCAATCTTCAATCTTCAATCCTCAACACTCAATCTGCAATCCTCAATCCTCAAACCTCAATCCTCAATCCTCAATCCTCAATCTTCAATCCACAATCCTCAATCCTCAATACTCAATCTTCAATCTTCAATCCTCAATACTCAATCTTCAATCCTCAATCCTCAATCCTCAATCCTCAATCCTCAAGCCTCATTCTTCAATCCTCAATACCGAATCCTCTATCTTCAATCCTCAATCCACAATCCTCAATCCTCAATCCTCAATCCTCAATCCTCATTCTTCAATCCTCAATACCCAATCCTCAATCCTCAATCCTCAATCCTCAATCCTCATTCATCAATCCACAATACCCAATCCTCAATCTTCAATCCTCAATCCTCAATCCTCAATCCTTATTCCTCAATCCTCATCCTTCAATCCTCGATAGCCAATCCTCAATTTCAATCCTCAATCCTCAATCCTCAATTCTCAATCCTGAATCCTCAGTCCTCAATATTCAATCCTCAATTCTCAATCTTCAATCCTCGATCCTCAACCATCAATCCTCAATCCTCAATCCTCAGGCATCAGTACTCAATCTTCAACGCTCAATCATCAATCCTCAATCATCAATCCTCATTCCCCAACCGTCAATCCTCATTCCTCAAACCTCAATCCTCAACCCTCAGTCCTCATACTCAATTCTTAATTCTCAATTCTCAATTCTCAATCCTCAATCCTCAATAATCAATCTCCAATCCTAGATCCTCAATCCCCAATCTTCAATCCTTAATCCTCAATCCTCAGTCCTCAATCCTCAATCCTCAATCCTCAAACCTCAATCCTCAACCGTCAGTCCTCGTCCTCAATCCTCAAACCTCAATTCTCAATCCTCAATATTCAATCATCAATCCTCAATCCTCAGACCTCAAACATCAATACTCAACCCTCAGTCCTCGTCCTCAATCCACAACCCTCAATCCTCAATCCTCAATCATTAATCATCAATATTCAATCTTCAGTCCTCAATCCTCAATCCTCAATCCTCAATCCTCAATTCCTAATGTTCAATCCGCAATTCCCAATCCTCAATCTTCAATCCTCAATCCTCAATCCTCAATCCTCAATCCTCAATACTCAATCCTCAATCCTCAATCCTCAACCCTCAATCTTCAATCCTCAATCCTCAATCCTCAATCCTCAATCCTCATTCATCAATCCTCAATACCCAATCGTCAATCCTCAACCCTCAGTCCTCATACTCAATTCTTAATTCTCAATTCTCAATTCTCAATCCTCAATCCTCAGACTTCAATCCTCAATAATCAATCTCCAATCCTAGATCCTCAATCCCCAATCTTCAATCCTTAATCCTCAATCCTCAGTCCTCAATCCTCAATCCTCAATCCTCAAACCTCAATCCTCAACCGTCAGTCCTCGTCCTCAATCCTCAAACCTCAATTCTCAATCCTCAATATTCAATCATCAATCCTCAATCCTCAGACCTCAAACATCAATACTCAACCCTCAGTCCTCGTCCTCAATCCTCAATCATTAATCATCAATATTCAATCTTCAGTCCTCAATCCTCAATCCTCAATCCTCAATCCTCAATTCCTAATGTTCAATCCGCAATTCCCAATCCTCAATCTTCAATCCTCAATCCTCAATCCTCAATCCTCAATCCTCAATACTCAATCCTCATTCTTCAATCCTCAATACCCAATCCTCAATCTTCAATCCTCAATCCTCAATCCTCAATTCTCAATCCTCAATCATCAATCCTCAGACCTCAAACATCAATATTCATCCCCCAGTCCTCGTCCTCAATCCACAACCCTGAATCCTCAATCCTCAACCTTCAATCATCAATATTCAATCTTCAATCCTCAATCCTGAACCCTCAATCCTCAATCCTCAATCCTCAATCCTCAATCCTCAATCCTCAATCCTCAATCCTCAATCCTCAATCCTCAATCCTCAATCTTCAATCCTCAATCCTCAATCCTCAATCCTCAATCCTCAATCTTCAATCCTCAATCCTCAATCCTCAATCTTCAATCCTCAATACTCAATCTGCAATCCTCAATCCTCAAACCTCAATCCTCAATCCTCATTGTTCAATCCTCAATACCCAATCCACAATCTTCAATCCTCAATCCTCAGTCCTCAATTCTCAACCCTCAACCCTCAATCCTCAGACCTCAAACATCAATATTCAATCCTCAGTCCTCGTCCTCAATCCACAACCCTCAATCCTCAGTCCTTAATATTCAATCATCAATTTCCAATCTTCAATCCTCAATCCTCAATCGTCAATACTCAATTCTCAATCCTCAATCTTCAATCCTCAATCCTCAATCCTCAATACTCAATCTTCAATCTTCAATCCTCAATACTCAATCTTCAATCCTCAATCCTCAATCCTCAATCCTCAACCCTCAATCTTCAATCCTCAAACCTCAATCCTCAACCGTCAGTCCTCGTCCTCAATCCTCAACCCTCAATCCTCAATCCTCAACCTTCAACCATCAATACTCAATCTTCAATCCTCAAACCTCAATTCTCAATACTCAATCCTCAATCCTCAATCTTCAACTCTCAATACTCAATCTGCAATCCTCAATACTCAAACCTCAATACTCAATCCTCATTCTTCAATCCTCAATACCCAATCCTCAATCTTCAATCCTCAATCCTCAATCCTCAATTCTCAATCCTCAATCCTTAATCCTCAGACCTCAAACATCAATATCCAACCCTCAGTCCTCGTCCTCAATCCACAACCCTCAATCCTCAGTCCTCAATATTCAATCTTCAATACTCAATCTTCAATCCTCAATCCTCAATCCTCAATCCTCAATCCTCAATCTTCAATCCTCAATGCTCAATCCTCAATCTTCAATCCTCAACACTCAATCTGCAATCCTCAATCCTCAAACCTCTATCCTCAATCCTCATTCTTCAATCCTCAATACTCAATCCTCAATCTTCAATCCTCAATACTCAGCCTTCAATCCTCAATCCTCAATCCACAATCCTCAATCCTCAATCATCAGGCATCAATACTCAATCTTCAATATTAAATCCTCAATTCTCAATCCTCAATCCTCAACACTCAATCCTCATTCCTCAAACCTCAATCCTCAACCCTCAGTCCTCATCCTCAATTCTCAATTCTCAATCCTCAATCCTCAATCCTCAATCTTCAATCCTCAATAATCAATCTCCAATCCTAGATCCTCAATACCCAATCTTCAATCCTCAATCCTCAATCCCCAATCCTTAATCCTCAATCGTCAATCTTCAATCCTCAATGCTCAATCTTCAATCCTCAATCCTCAATCCTCAATCCTCAATCCTCATTCTTCAATCCTCAATACCCAATCCTCAATCTTCAATCCTCAATCCTCAATCCTCAATTCTCAGTCCTCAATCCTCAGTCCTCGGTCCTCAAACCTCAATCCTCAACCCTCAGCTCTCATCCTCCATCCTCAATCCTCAATCATCAATCCTCAATCTTCAATCCTCAATATTCAATCTTCAATCCTCAATCCTCAATACTCAATCCTCAATCATCAGTGGTCAATACTCAATCTTCAATACTCAATCCTCAATCCTCAATACCCAATCCTCAATCTTCAATACTCAATCATCAATCCTCGATTCTCAACCCTCAATGCTCAGTCCTCAGTCGTGAAACCTCAATCCCCGACACTCAGCCCTCATCCTCAATTCTCAGTCCTCAATCCTCAGTCCTCAGTCCTCAAACCAATATCCTCAACCCTCAGACATCATCCTCAATCCTCATTCTTCAATCCTCAATAGCCAGTCCTCTATCTTCAATCCTCAATCCTCAATCCTCAATCCTCAATCCTCAATCCTCAATCCTCAATACTCAGTCTGCAATCCTCAATCCTCAAACCTCAATTCTCAATCCTCATTCTTCAATCCTCAATACTCAATCCTCAATCTTCAATCCTCAATACTCAATCCTCAATCTTCAATCCTCAATACTCAAACCTCAATCCTCAATCCTCATTCTTCAATCCTCAATACCCAATTCTCAATCTTCAATCCTCAATCCTCAGTCCTCAATTCTCAATCCTCAATCCTTAATCCTCTGACCTCAAACATCAATATCCAACCCTCAGTCCTCGTCCTCAATCCGCAACCCTCAATCCTCAGTCCTCAATATTCAATCTTCAATATTCAATCTTCAATCCTCAATCCTCAATCCTCAATCCTCAATCCTCAATCTTCAATCCTCAATGCTCAATCTTCAATCTTCAATCCTCAACACTCAATCTGCAATCCTCAATCCTCAAACCTCAATCCTCAATCCTCAATCCTCAATCTTCAATCCACAATCCTCAATCCTCAATACTCAATCTTCAATCTTCAATCCTCAATACTCAATCTTCAATCCTCAATCCTCAATCCTCAATCCTCAATCCTCAAGCCTCATTCTTCAATCCTCAATACCGAATCCTCTATCTTCAATCCTCAATCCACAATCCTCAATCCTCAATCCTCAATCCTCATTCTTCAATCCTCAATACCCAATCCTCAATCCTCAATCCTCAATCCTCAATCCTCATTCATCAATCCACAATACCCAATCCTCAATCTTCAATCCTCAATCCTCAATCCTCAATCCTTATTCCTCAATCCTCATCCTTCAATCCTCGATAGCCAATCCTCAATTTCAATCCTCAATCCTCAATCCTCAATTCTCAATCCTGAATCCTCAGTCCTCAATATTCAATCCTCAATTCTCAATCTTCAATCCTCGATCCTCAACCATCAATCCTCAATCCTCAATCCTCAGGCATCAGTACTCAATCTTCAACGCTCAATCATCAATCCTCAATCATCAATCCTCATTCCCCAACCGTCAATCCTCATTCCTCAAACCTCAATCCTCAACCCTCAGTCCTCATACTCAATTCTTAATTCTCAATTCTCAATTCTCAATCCTCAATCCTCAGACTTCAATCCTCAATAATCAATCTCCAATCCTAGATCCTCAATCCCCAATCTTCAATCCTTAATCCTCAATCCTCAGTCCTCAATCCTCAATCCTCAATCCTCAAACCTCAATCCTCAACCGTCAGTCCTCGTCCTCAATCCTCAAACCTCAATTCTCAATCCTCAATATTCAATCATCAATCCTCAATCCTCAGACCTCAAACATCAATACTCAACCCTCAGTCCTCGTCCTCAATCCACAACCCTCAATCCTCAATCCTCAATCATTAATCATCAATATTCAATCTTCAGTCCTCAATCCTCAATCCTCAATCCTCAATCCTCAATTCCTAATGTTCAATCCGCAATTCCCAATCCTCAATCTTCAATCCTCAATCCTCAATCCTCAATCCTCAATCCTCAATACTCAATCCTCATTCTTCAATCCTCAATACCCAATCCTCAATCTTCAATCCTCAATCCTCAATCCTCAATTCTCAATCCTCAATCATCAATCCTCAGACCTCAAACATCAATATTCATCCCTCAGTCCTCGTCCTCAATCCACAACCCTGAATCCTCAATCCTCAACCTTCAATCATCAATATTCAATCTTCAATCCTCAATCCTGAATCCTCAATCCTCAATCCTCAATCCTCAATCCTCAATCCTCAATCCTCAATCCTCAATCCTCAATCCTCAATCCTCAATCCTCAATCTTCAATCCTCAATCCTCAATCCTCAATCCTCAATCCTCAATCTTCAATCCTCAATCCTCAATCCTCAATCTTCAATCCTCAATACTCAATCTGCAATCCTCAATCCTCAAACCTCAATCCTCAATCCTCATTGTTCAATCCTCAATACCCAATCCACAATCTTCAATCCTCAATCCTCAGTCCTCAATTCTCAACCCTCAACCCTCAATCCTCAGACCTCAAACATCAATATTCAATCCTCAGTCCTCGTCCTCAATCCACAACCCTCAATCCTCAGTCCTCAATATTCAATCATCAATTTGCAATCTTCAATCCTCAATCCTCAATCGTCAATACTCAATTCTCAATCCTCAATCTTCAATCCTCAATCCTCAATCCTCAATACTCAATCTTCAATCTTCAATGCTCAATACTCAATCTTCAATCCTCAATCCTCAATCCTCAATCCTCAACCCTCAATCTTCAATCCTCAATCCTCAATCCTCAATCCTCAATCCTCATTCATCAATCCTCAATACCCAATCCTCAATCTTCAATCCTCAATCCTCAATCCTCAATCCTTATTCCTCAATCCTCATCCTTCAATCCTCGATAGCCAATCCTCAATTTCAATCCTCAATCCTCAATCCTCAATTCTCAATCCTGAATCCTCAGTCCTCAATATTCAATCCTCAATTCTCAATCTTCAATCCTCGATCCTCAACCATCAATCCTCAATCCTCAATCCTCAGGCATCAGTACTCAATCTTCAACGCTCAATCATCAATCCTCAATCATCAATCCTCATTCCCCAACCGTCAATCCTCATTCCTCAAACCTCAATCCTCAACCCTCAGTCCTCATACTCAATTCTTAATTCTCAATTCTCAATTCTCAATCCTCAATCCTCAGACTTCAATCCTCAATAATCAATCTCCAATCCTAGATCCTCAATCCCCAATTTTCAATCCTTAATCCTCAATCCTCAGTCCTCAATCCTCAATCCTCAATCCTCAAACCGCAATCCTCAACCGTCAGTCCTCGTCCTCAATCCTCAAACCTCAATTCTCAATCCTCAATATTCAATCATCAATCCTCAATCCTGAGACCTCAAACATCAATACTCAACCCTCAGTCCTCGTCCTCAATCCACAACCCTCAATCCTCAATCCTCAATCATTAATCATCAATATTCAATCTTCAGTCCTCAATCCTCAATCCTCAATCCTCAATCCTCAATTCCTAATGTTCAATCCGCAATTCCCAATCCTCAATCTTCAATCCTCAATCCTCAATCCTCAATCCTCGATCCTCAATACTCAATCCTCATTCTTCAATCCTCAATACCCAATCCTCAATCTTCAATCCTCAATCCTCAATCCTCAATTCTCAATCCTCAATCATCAATCCTCAGACCTCAAACATCAATATTCATCCCTCAGTCCTCGTCCTCAATCCACAACCCTGAATCCTCAATCCTCAACCTTCAATCATCAATATTCAATCTTCAATCCTCAATCCTGAATCCTCAATCCTCAATCCTCAATCCTCAATCCTCAATCCTCAATCCTCAATCCTCAATCCTCAATCCTCAATCCTCAATCCTCAATCTTCAATCCTCAATCCTCAATCCTCAATCCTCAATCCTCATTCATCAATCCTCAATACCCAATCCTCAATCTTCAATCCTCAATCCTCAATCCTCAATCCTTATTCCTCAATCCTCATCCTTCAATCCTCGATAGCCAATCCTCAATTTCAATCCTCAATCCTCAATCCTCAATTCTCAATCCTGAATCCTCAGTCCTCAATATTCAATCCTCAATTCTCAATCTTCAATCCTCGATCCTCAACCATCAATCCTCAATCCTCAATCCTCAGGCATCAGTACTCAATCTTCAACGCTCAATCATCAATCCTCAATCATCAATCCTCATTCCCCAACCGTCAATCCTCATTCCTCAAACCTCAATCCTCAACCCTCAGTCCTCATACTCAATTCTTAATTCTCAATTCTCAATTCTCAATCCTCAATCCTCAGACTTCAATCCTCAATAATCAATCTCCAATCCTAGATCCTCAATCCCCAATTTTCAATCCTTAATCCTCAATCCTCAGTCCTCAATCCTCAATCCTCAATCCTCAAACCGCAATCCTCAACCGTCAGTCCTCGTCCTCAATCCTCAAACCTCAATTCTCAATCCTCAATATTCAATCATCAATCCTCAATCCTGAGACCTCAAACATCAATACTCAACCCTCAGTCCTCGTCCTCAATCCACAACCCTCAATCCTCAATCCTCAATCATTAATCATCAATATTCAATCTTCAGTCCTCAATCCTCAATCCTCAATCCTCAATCCTCAATTCCTAATGTTCAATCCGCAATTCCCAATCCTCAATCTTCAATCCTCAATCCTCAATCCTCAATCCTCGATCCTCAATACTCAATCCTCATTCTTCAATCCTCAATACCCAATCCTCAATCTTCAATCCTCAATCCTCAATCCTCAATTCTCAATCCTCAATCATCAATCCTCAGACCTCAAACATCAATATTCATCCCTCAGTCCTCGTCCTCAATCCACAACCCTGAATCCTCAATCCTCAACCTTCAATCATCAATATTCAATCTTCAATCCTCAATCCTGAATCCTCAATCCTCAATCCTCAATCCTCAATCCTCAATCCTCAATCCTCAATCCTCAATCCTCAATCCTCAATCCTCAATCCTCAATCTTCAATCCTCAATCCTCAATCCTCAATCCTCAATCCTCAACCTTCAATCCTCAATCCTCAATCCTCAATCTTCAATCCTCAATACTCAATCTGCAATCCTCAATCCTCAAACCTCAATCCTCAATCCTCATTGTTCAATCCTCAATACCCAATCCACAATCTTCAATCCTCAATCCTCAGTCCTCAATTCTCAACCCTCAACCCTCAATCCTCAGACCTCAAACATCAATATTCAATCCTCAGTCCTCGTCCTCAATCCACAACCCTCAATCCTCAGTCCTCAATATTCAATCATCAATTTCCAATCTTCAATCCTCAATCCTCAATCGTCAATACTCAATTCTCAATCCTCAATCTTCAATCCTCAATCCTCAATCCTCAATACTCAATCTTCAATCTTCAATCCTCAATACTCAATCTTCAATCCTCAATCCTCAATCCTCAATCCTCAACCCTCAATCTTCAATCCTCAAACCTCAATCCTCAACCGTCAGTCCTCGTCCTCAATCCTCAACCCTCAATCCTCAATCCTCAACCTTCAACCATCAATACTCAATCTTCAATCCTCAAACCTCAATTCTCAATACTCAATCCTCAATCCTCAATCTTCAACTCTCAATACTCAATCTGCAATCCTCAATACTCAAACCTCAATACTCAATCCTCATTCTTCAATCCTCAATACCCAATCCTCAATCTTCAATCCTCAATCCTCAATCCTCAATTCTCAATCCTCAATCCTTAATCCTCAGACCTCAAACATCAATATCCAACCCTCAGTCCTCGTCCTCAATCCACAACCCTCAATCCTCAGTCCTCAATATTCAATCTTCAATACTCAATCTTCAATCCTCAATCCTCAATCCTCAATCCTCAATCCTCAATCTTCAATCCTCAATGCTCAATCCTCAATCTTCAATCCTCAACACTCAATCTGCAATCCTCATTCCTCAAACCTCAATCCTCAATCCTCATTCTTCAATCCTCAATACTCAATCCTCAATCTTCAATCCTCAATACTCAGCCTTCAATCCTCAATCCTCAATCCACAATCCTCAATCCTCAATCATCAGGCATCAATACTCAATCTTCAATATTAAATCCTCAATCCTCAATCCTCAATCCTCAACACTCAATCCTCATTCCTCAAACCTCAATCCTCAACCCTCAGTCCTCATCCTCAATTCTCAATTCTCAATCCTCAATCCTCAATCCTCAATCTTCAATCCTCAATAATCAATCTCCAATCCTAGATCCTCAATACCCAATCTTCAATCCTCAATCCTCAATCCCCAATCCTTAATCCTCAATCGTCAATCTTCAATCCTCAATGCTCAATCTTCAATCCTCAATCCTCAATCCTCAATCCTCAATCCTCATTCTTCAATCCTCAATACACAATCCTCAATCTTCAATCCTCAATCCTCAATCCTCCATTCTCAATCCTCAATCCTCAGTCCTCGGTCCTCAAACCTCAATCCTCAACCCTCAGCTCTCATCCTCCATCCTCAATCCTCAATCATCAATCCTCAATCTTCAATCCTCAATATTCAATCTTCAATCCTCATTCCTCAATACTCAATCCTCAATCATCAGTGGTCAATACTCAATCTTCAATACTCAATCCTCAATCCTCAATACCCAATCCTCAATCTTCAATACTCAATCATCAATCCTCGATTCTCAATCCTCAATGCTCAGTCCTCAGTCGTGAAACCTCAATCCCCGACACTCAGCCCTCATCCTCAATTCTCAGTCCTCAATCCTCAGTCCTCAGTCCTCAAACCAATATCCTCAACCCTCAGACATCATCCTCAATCCTCATTCTTCAATCCTCAATAGCCAGTCCTCTATCTTCAATCCTCAATCCTCAATCCTCAATCCTCAATCCTCAATCCTCAATCCTCAATACTCAGTCTGCAATCCTCAATCCTCAAACCTCAATTCTCAATCCTCATTCTTCAATCCTCAATACTCAATCCTCAATCTTCAATCCTCAATACTCAATCCTCAATCTTCAATCCTCAATACTCAAACCTCAATCCTCAATCCTCATTCTTCAATCCTCAATACCCAATTCTCAATCTTCAATCCTCAATCCTCAATCCTCAATTCTCAATCCTCAATCCTTAATCCTCTGACCTCAAACATCAATATCCAACCCTCAGTCCTCGTCCTCAATCCACAACCCTCAATCCTCAGTCCTCAATATTCAATCTTCAATATTCAATCTTCAATCCTCAATCCTCAATCCTCAATCCTCAATCCTCAATCTTCAGTCCTCAATGCTCAATCTTCAATCTTCAATCCTCAACACTCAATCTGCAATCCTCAATCCTCAAACCTCAATCCTCAATCCTCAATCCTCAATCTTCAATCCACAATCCTCAATCCTCAATACTCAATCTTCAATCTTCAATCCTCAATACTCAATCTTCAATCCTCAATCCTCAATCCTCAATCCTCAATCCTCAAGCCTCATTCTTCAATCCTCAATACCGAATCCTCTATCTTCCATCCTCAATCCACAATCCTCAATCCTCAATCCTCAATCCTCAATCCTCATTCTTCAATCCTCAATACCCAATCCTCAATCCTCAATCCTCAATCCTCAATCCTCATTCATCAATCCACAATACCCAATCCTCAATCTTCAATCCTCAATCCTCAATCCTCAATCCTTATTCCTCAATCCTCATCCTTCAATCCTCGATAGCCAATCCTCAATTTCAATCCTCAATCCTCAATCCTCAATTCTCAATCCTGAATCCTCAGTCCTCAATATTCAATCCTCAATTCTCAATCTTCAATCCTCGATCCTCAACCATCAATCCTCAATCCTCAATCCTCAGGCATCAGTACTCAATCTTCAACGCTCAATCATCAATCCTCAATCATCAATCCTCATTCCCCAACCGTCAATCCTCATTCCTCAAACCTCAATCCTCAACCCTCAGTCCTCATACTCAATTCTTAATTCTCAATTCTCAATTCTCAATCCTCAATCCTCAGACTTCAATCCTCAATAATCAATCTCTAATCCTAGATCCTCAATCCCCAATCTTCAATCCTCAATCCTCAATCCTCAGTCCTCAATCCTCAATCCTCAATCCTCAAACCTCAATCCTCAACCGTCAGTCCTCGTCCTCAATCCTCAAACCTCAATTCTCAATCCTCAATATTCAATCATCAATCCTCAATCCTCAGACCTCAAACATCAATACTCAACCCTCAGTCCTCGTCCTCAATCCACAACCCTCAATCCTCAATCCTCAATCATTAATCATCAATATTCAATCTTCAGTCCTCAATCCTCAAACCTCAATCCTCAATCCTCAATTCCTAATGTTCAATCCGCAATTCCCAATCCTCAATCTTCAATCCTCAATCCTCAATCCTCAATCCTCAATCCTCAATACTCAATCCTCATTCTTCAATCCTCAATACCCAATCCTCAATCTTCAATCCTCAATCCTCAATCCTCAATTCTCAATCCTCAATCATCAATCCTCAGACCTCAAACATCAATATTCATCCCTCAGTCCTCGTCCTCAATCCACAACCCTGAATCCTCAATCCTCAACCTTCAATCATCAATATTCAATCTTCAATCCTCAATCCTGAATCCTCAATCCTCAATCCTCAATCCTCAATCCTCAATCCTCAATCCTCAATCCTCAATCCTCAATCCTCAATCCTCAATCCTCAATCCTCAATCTTCAATCCTCAATCCTCAATCCTCAATCCTCAATCCTCAATCTTCAATCCTCAATCCTCAATCCTCAATCTTCAATCCTCAATACTCAATCTGCAATCCTCAATCCTCAAACCTCAATCCTCAATCCTCATTGTTCAATCCTCAATACCCAATCCACAATCTTCAATCCTCAATCCTCAGTCCTCAATTCTCAACCCTCAACCCTCAATCCTCAGACCTCAAACATCAATATTCAATCCTCAGTCCTCGTCCTCAATCCACAACCCTCAATCCTCAGTCCTCAATATTCAATCATCAATTTCCAATCTTCAATCCTCAATCCTCAATCGTCAATACTCAATTCTCAATCCTCAATCTTCAATCCTCAATCCTCAATCCTCAATACTCAATCTTCAATCTTCAATGCTCAATACTCAATCTTCAATCCTCAATCCTCAATCCTCAATCCTCAACCCTCAATCTTCAATCCTCAATCCTCAATCCTCAATCCTCAATCCTCATTCATCAATCCTCAATACCCAATCCTCAATCTTCAATCCTCAATCCTCAATCCTCAATCCTTATTCCTCAATCCTCATCCTTCAATCCTCGATAGCCAATCCTCAATTTCAATCCTCAATCCTCAATCCTCAATTCTCAATCCTGAATCCTCAGTCCTCAATATTCAATCCTCAATTCTCAATCTTCAATCCTCGATCCTCAACCATCAATCCTCAATCCTCAATCCTCAGGCATCAGTACTCAATCTTCAACGCTCAATCATCAATCCTCAATCATCAATCCTCATTCCCCAACCGTCAATCCTCATTCCTCAAACCTCAATCCTCAACCCTCAGTCCTCATACTCAATTCTTAATTCTCAATTCTCAATTCTCAATCCTCAATCCTCAGACTTCAATCCTCAATAATCAATCTCCAATCCTAGATCCTCAATCCCCAATCTTCAATCCTTAATCCTCAATCCTCAGTCCTCAATCCCCAATCCTCAATCCTCAAACCTCAATCCTCAACCGTCAGTCCTCGTCCTCAATCCTCAAACCTCAATTCTCAATCCTCAATATTCAATCATCAATCCTCAATCCTCAGACCTCAAACATCAATACTCAACCCTCAGTCCTCGTCCTCAATCCACAACCCTCAATCCTCAATCCTCAATCATTAATCATCAATATTCAATCTTCAGTCCTCAATCCTCAATCCTCAATCCTCAATCCTCAATTCCTAATGTTCAATCCGCAATTGCCAATCCTCAATCATCAATCCTCAATCCTCAATCCTCAATCCTCGATCCTCAATACTCAATCCTCATTCTTCAATCCTCAATACCCAATCCTCAATCTTCAATCCTCAATCCTCAATCCTCAATTCTCAATCCTCAATCATCAATCCTCAGACCTCAAACATCAATATTCATCCCTCAGTCCTCGTCCTCAATCCACAACCCTGAATCCTCAATCCTCAACCTTCAATCATCAATATTCAATCTTCAATCCTCAATCCTGAATCCTCAATCCTCAATCCTCAATCCTCAATCCTCAATCCTCAATCCTCAATCTTCAATCCTCAATAATCAATCTCCAATCCTAGATCCTCAATACCCAATCTTCAATCCTCAATCCTCAATCCCCAATCCTTAATCCTCAATCGTCAATCTTCAATCCTCAATGCTCAATCTTCAATCCTCAATCCTCAATCCTCAATCCTCAATCCTCATTCTTCAATCCTCAATACCCAATCCTCAATCCTCAATCCTCAATCCTCAATCCTCAATTCTCAATCCTCAATCCTCAGTCCTCGGTCCTCAAACCTCAATCCTCAACCCTCAGCTCTCATCCTCCATCCTCAATCCTCAATCATCAATCCTCAATCTTCAATCCTCAATATTCAATCTTCAATCCTCAATCCTCAATACTCAATCCTCAATCATCAGTGGTCAATACTCAATCTTCAATACTCAATCCTCAATCCTCAATACCCAATCCTCAATCTTCAATACTCAATCATCAATCCTCGATTCTCAATCCTCAATGCTCAGTCCTCAGTCGTGAAACCTCAATCCCCGACACTCAGCCCTCATCCTCAATTCTCAGTCCTCAATCCTCAGTCCTCAGTCCTCAAACCAATATCCTCAACCCTCAGACATCATCCTCAATCCTCATTCTTCAATCCTCAATAGCCAGTCCTCTATCTTCAATCCTCAATCCTCAATCCTCAATCCTCAATCCTCAATCCTCAATCCTCAATACTCAGTCTGCAATCCTCAATCCTCAAACCTCAATTCTCAATCCTCATTCTTCAATCCTCAATACTCAATCCTCAATCTTCAATCCTCAATACTCAATCCTCAATCTTCAATCCTCAATACTCAAACCTCAATCCTCAATCCTCATTCTTCAATCCTCAATACCCAATTCTCAATCTTCAATCCTCAATCCTCAATCCTCAATTCTCAATCCTCAATCCTTAATCCTCTGACCTCAAACATCAATATCCAACCCTCAGTCCTCGTCCTCAATCCACAACCCTCAATCCTCAGTCCTCAATATTCAATCTTCAATATTCAATCTTCAATCCTCAATCCTCAATCCTCAATCCTCAATCCTCAATCTTCAGTCCTCAATGCTCAATCTTCAATCTTCAATCCTCAACACTCAATCTGCAATCCTCAATCCTCAAACCTCAATCCTCAATCCTCAATCCTCAATCTTCAATCCACAATCCTCAATCCTCAATACTCAATCTTCAATCTTCAATCCTCAATACTCAATCTTCAATCCTCAATCCTCAATCCTCAATCCTCAATCCTCAAGCCTCATTCTTCAATCCTCAATACCGAATCCTCTATCTTCAATCCTCAATCCACAATCCTCAATCCTCAATCCTCAATCCTCAATCCTCATTCTTCAATCCTCAATACCCAATCCTCAATCCTCAATCCTCAATCCTCAATCCTCATTCATCAATCCACAATACCCAATCCTCAATCTTCAATCCTCAATCCTCAATCCTCAATCCTTATTCCTCAATCCTCATCCTTCAATCCTCGATAGCCAATCCTCAATTTCAATCCTCAATCCACAATCCTCAATTCTCAATCCTGAATCCTCAGTCCTCAATATTCAATCCTCAATTCTCAATCTTCAATCCTCGATCCTCAACCATCAATCCTCAATCCTCAATCCTCAGGCATCAGTACTCAATCTTCAACGCTCAATCATCAATCCTCAATCATCAATCCTCATTCCCCAACCGTCAATCCTCATTCCTCAAACCTCAATCCTCAACCCTCAGTCCTCATACTCAATTCTTAATTCTCAATTCTCAATTCTCAATCCTCAATCCTCAGACTTCAATCCTCAATAATCAATCTCCAATCCTAGATCCTCAATCCCCAATCTTCAATCCTTAATCCTCAATCCTCAGTCCTCAATCCTCAATCCTCAATCCTCAAACCTCAATCCTCAACCGTCAGTCCTCGTCCTCAATCCTCAAACCTCAATTCTCAATCCTCAATATTCAATCATCAATCCTCAATCCTCAGACCTCAAACATCAATACTCAACCCTCAGTCCTCGTCCTCAATCCACAACCCTCAATCCTCAATCCTCAATCATTAATCATCAATATTCAATCTTCAGTCCTCAATCCTCAATCCTCAATCCTCAATCCTCAATTCCTAATGTTCAATCCGCAATTCCCAATCCTCAATCATCAATCCTCAATCCTCAATCCTCAATCCTCGATCCTCAATACTCAATCCTCATTCTTCAATCCTCAATACCCAATCCTCAATCTTCAATCCTCAATCCTCAATCCTCAATTCTCAATCCTCAATCATCAATCCTCAGACCTCAAACATCAATATTCATCCCTCAGTCCTCGTCCTCAATCCACAACCCTGAATCCTCAATCCTCAACCTTCAATCATCAATATTCAATCTTCAATCCTCAATCCTGAATCCTCAATCCTCAATCCTCAATCCTCAATCATCAATCCTCAATCCTCAATCCTCAATCCTCAATCCTCAATCCTCAATCCTCAATCTTCAATCCTCAATCCTCAATCCTCAATCCTCAATCCTCAACCTTCAATCCTCAATCCTCAATCCTCAATCTTCAATCCTCAATACTCAATCTGCAATCCTCAATCCTCAAACCTCAATCCTCAATCCTCATTGTTCAATCCTCAATACCCAATCCACAATCTTCAATCCTCAATCCTCAGTCCTCAATTCTCAACCCTCAACCCTCAATCCTCAGACCTCAAACATCAATATTCAATCCTCAGTCCTCGTCCTCAATCCACAACCCTCAATCCTCAGTCCTCAATATTCAATCATCAATTTCCAATCTTCAATCCTCAATCCTCAATCGTCAATACTCAATTCTCAATCCTCAATCTTCAATCCTCAATCCTCAATCCTCAATACTCAATCTTCAATCTTCAATCCTCAATACTCAATCTTCAATCCTCAATCCTCAATCCTCAATCCTCAACCCTCAATCTTCAATCCTCAAACCTCAATCCTCAACCGTCAGTCCTCGTCCTCAATCCTCAACCCTCAATCCTCAATCCTCAACCTTCAACCATCAATATTCAATCTTCAATCCTCAAACCTCAATTCTCAATACTCAATCCTCAATCCTCAATCTTCAACTCTCAATACTCAATCTGCAATCCTCAATACTCAAACCTCAATACTCAATCCTCATTCTTCAATCCTCAATACCCAATCCTCAATCTTCAATCCTCAATCCTCAATCCTCAATCATCAATCCTCATTCCCCAACCGTCAATCCTCATTACTCAAACCTCAATCCTCAACCCTCAGTCCTCATACTCAATTCTTAATTATCAATTCTCAATTCTCAATCCTCAATCTTCAGACTTCAATCCTCAATAATCAATCTCCAATCCTAGATCCTCAATCCCCAATCTTCAATCCTTAATCCTCAATCCTCAGTCCTCAATCCTCAATCCTCAATCCTCAAACCTCAATCCTCAACCGTCAGTCCTCGGACTCAATCCTCAAACCTCAATTCTCAATCCTCAATATTCAATCATCAATCCTCAATCCTCAGACCTCAAACATCAATACTCAACCCTCAGTCCTCGTCCTCAATCCACAACCCTCAATCCTCAATCCTCAATCATTAATCATCAATATTCAATCTTCAGTCCTCAATCCTCAATCCTCAATCCTCAATCCTCAATTCCTAATGTTCAATCCGCAATTCCCAATCCTCAATCTTCAATCCTCAATCCTCAATCCTCAATCCTCAATCCTCAATACTCAATCCTCATTCTTCAATCCTCAATACCCAATCCTCAATCTTCAATCCTCAATCCTCAATCCTCAATTCTCAATCCTCAATCATCAATCCTCAGACCTCAAACATCAATATTCATCCCTCAGTCCTCGTCCTCAATCCACAACCCTGAATCCTCAATCCTCAACCTTCAATCATCAATATTCAATCTTCAATCCTCAATCCTGAATCCTCAATCCTCAATCCTCAATCCTCAATCCTCAATCCTCAATCCTCAATCCTCAATCCTCAATCCTCAATCCTCAATCCTCAATCTTCAATCCTCAATCCTCAATCCTCAATCCTCAATCCTCAATCTTCAATCCTCAATCCTCAATCCTCAATCTTCAATCCTCAATACTCAATCTGCAATCCGCAATCCTCAAACCTCAATCCTCAATCCTCATTGTTCAATCCTCAATACCCAATCCACAATCTTCAATCCTCAATCCTCAGTCCTCAATTCTCAACCCTCAACCCTCAATCCTCAGACCTCAAACATCAATATTCAATCCTCAGTCCTCGTCCTCAATCCACAACCCTCAATCCTCAGTCCTCAATATTCAATCATCAATTTCCAATCTTCAATCCTCAATCCTCAATCGTCAATACTCAATTCTCAATCCTCAATCTTCAATCCTCAATCCTCAATCCTCAATACTCAATCTTCAATCTTCAATGCTCAATACTCAATCTTCAATCCTCAATCCTCAATCCTCAATCCTCAACCCTCAATCTTCAATCCTCAATCCTCAATCCTCAATCCTCAATCCTCATTCATCAATCCTCAATACCCAATCCTCAATCTTCAATCCTCAATCCTCAATCCTCAATCCTTATTCCTCAATCCTCATCCTTCAATCCTCGATAGCCAATCCTCAATTTCAATCCTCAATCCTCAATCCTCAATTCTCAATCCTGAATCCTCAGTCCTCAATATTCAATCCTCAATTCTCAATCTTCAATCCTCGATCCTCAACCATCAATCCTCAATCCTCAATCCTCAGGCATCAGTACTCAATCTTCAACGCTCAATCATCAATCCTCAATCATCAATCCTCATTCCCCAACCGTCAATCCTCATTCCTCAAACCTCAATCCTCAACCCTCAGTCCTCATACTCAATTCTTAATTCTCAATTCTCAATTCTCAATCCTCAATCCTCAGACTTCAATCCTCAATAATCAATCTCCAATCCTAGATCCTCAATCCCCAATCTTCAATCCTTAATCCTCAATCCTCAGTCCTCAATCCTCAATCCTCAATCCTCAAACCTCAATCCTCAACCGTCAGTCCTCGTCCTCAATCCTCAAACCTCAATTCTCAATCCTCAATATTCAATCATCAATCCTCAATCCTCAGACCTCAAACATCAATACTCAACCCTCAGTCCTCGTCCTCAATCCACAACCCTCAATCCTCAATCCTCAATCATTAATCATCAATATTCAATCTTCAGTCCTCAATCCTCAATCCTCAATCCTCAATCCTCAATTCCTAATGTTCAATCCGCAATTGCCAATCCTCAATCATCAATCCTCAATCCTCAATCCTCAATCCTCGATCCTCAATACTCAATCCTCATTCTTCAATCCTCAATACCCAATCCTCAATCTTCAATCCTCAATCCTCAATCCTCAATTCTCAATCCTCAATCATCAATCCTCAGACCTCAAACATCAATATTCATCCCTCAGTCCTCGTCCTCAATCCACAACCCTGAATCCTCAATCCTCAACCTTCAATCATCAATATTCAATCTTCAATCCTCAATCCTGAATCCTCAATCCTCAATCCTCAATCCTCAATCCTCAATCCTCAATCCTCAATCTTCAATCCTCAATAATCAATCTCCAATCCTAGATCCTCAATACCCAATCTTCAATCCTCAATCCTCAATCCCCAATCCTTAATCCTCAATCGTCAATCTTCAATCCTCAATGCTCAATCTTCAATCCTCAATCCTCAATCCTCAATCCTCAATCCTCATTCTTCAATCCTCAATACCCAATCCTCAATCCTCAATCCTCAATCCTCAATCCTCAATTCTCAATCCTCAATCCTCAGTCCTCGGTCCTCAAACCTCAATCCTCAACCCTCAGCTCTCATCCTCCATCCTCAATCCTCAATCATCAATCCTCAATCTTCAATCCTCAATATTCAATCTTCAATCCTCAATCCTCAATACTCAATCCTCAATCATCAGTGGTCAATACTCAATCTTCAATACTCAATCCTCAATCCTCAATACCCAATCCTCAATCTTCAATACTCAATCATCAATCCTCGATTCTCAATCCTCAATGCTCAGTCCTCAGTCGTGAAACCTCAATCCCCGACACTCAGCCCTCATCCTCAATTCTCAGTCCTCAATCCTCAGTCCTCAGTCCTCAAACCAATATCCTCAACCCTCAGACATCATCCTCAATCCTCATTCTTCAATCCTCAATAGCCAGTCCTCTATCTTCAATCCTCAATCCTCAATCCTCAATCCTCAATCCTCAATCCTCAATCCTCAATACTCAGTCTGCAATCCTCAATCCTCAAACCTCAATTCTCAATCCTCATTCTTCAATCCTCAATACTCAATCCTCAATCTTCAATCCTCAATACTCAATCCTCAATCTTCAATCCTCAATACTCAAACCTCAATCCTCAATCCTCATTCTTCAATCCTCAATACCCAATTCTCAATCTTCAATCCTCAATCCTCAATCCTCAATTCTCAATCCTCAATCCTTAATCCTCTGACCTCAAACATCAATATCCAACCCTCAGTCCTCGTCCTCAATCCACAACCCTCAATCCTCAGTCCTCAATATTCAATCTTCAATATTCAATCTTCAATCCTCAATCCTCAATCCTCAATCCTCAATCCTCAATCTTCAGTCCTCAATGCTCAATCTTCAATCTTCAATCCTCAACACTCAATCTGCAATCCTCAATCCTCAAACCTCAATCCTCAATCCTCAATCCTCAATCTTCAATCCACAATCCTCAATCCTCAATACTCAATCTTCAATCTTCAATCCTCAATACTCAATCTTCAATCCTCAATCCCCAATCCTCAATCCTCAATCCTCAAGCCTCATTCTTCAATCCTCAATACCGAATCCTCTATCTTCAATCCTCAATCCACAATCCTCAATCCTCAATCCTCAATCCTCAATCCTCATTCTTCAATCCTCAATACCCAATCCTCAATCCTCAATCCTCAATCCTCAATCCTCATTCATCAATCCACAATACCCAATCCTCAATCTTCAATCCTCAATCCTCAATCCTCAATCCTTATTCCTCAATCCTCATCCTTCAATCCTCGATAGCCAATCCTCAATTTCAATCCTCAATCCACAATCCTCAATTCTCAATCCTGAATCCTCAGTCCTCAATATTCAATCCTCAATTCTCAATCTTCAATCCTCGATCCTCAACCATCAATCCTCAATCCTCAATCCTCAGGCATCAGTACTCAATCTTCAACGCTCAATCATCAATCCTCAATCATCAATCCTCATTCCCCAACCGTCAATCCTCATTCCTCAAACCTCAATCCTCAACCCTCAGTCCTCATACTCAATTCTTAATTCTCAATTCTCAATTCTCAATCCTCAATCCTCAGACTTCAATCCTCAATAATCAATCTCCAATCCTAGATCCTCAATCCCCAATCTTCAATCCTTAATCCTCAATCCTCAGTCCTCAATCCTCAATCCTCAATCCTCAAACCTCAATCCTCAACCGTCAGTCCTCGTCCTCAATCCTCAAACCTCAATTCTCAATCCTCAATATTCAATCATCAATCCTCAATCCTCAGACCTCAAACATCAATACTCAACCCTCAGTCCTCGTCCTCAATCCACAACCCTCAATCCTCAATCCTCAATCATTAATCATCAATATTCAATCTTCAGTCCTCAATCCTCAATCCTCAATCCTCAATCCTCAATTCCTAATGTTCAATCCGCAATTCCCAATCCTCAATCATCAATCCTCAATCCTCAATCCTCAATCCTCGATCCTCAATACTCAATCCTCATTCTTCAATCCTCAATACCCAATCCTCAATCTTCAATCCTCAATCCTCAATCCTCAATTCTCAATCCTCAATCATCAATCCTCAGCCCTCAAACATCAATATTCATCCCTCAGTCCTCGTCCTCAATCCACAACCCTGAATCCTCAATCCTCAACCTTCAATCATCAATATTCAATCTTCAATCCTCAATCCTGAATCCTCAATCCTCAATCCTCAATCCTCAATCATCAATCCTCAATCCTCAATCCTCAATCCTCAATCCTCAATCCTCAATCCTCAATCTTCAATCCTCAATCCTCAATCCTCAATCCTCAATCCTCAACCTTCAATCCTCAATCCTCAATCCTCAATCTTCAATCCTCAATACTCAATCTGCAATCCTCAATCCTCAAACCTCAATCCTCAATCCTCATTGTTCAATCCTCAATACCCAATCCACAATCTTCAATCCTCAATCCTCAGTCCTCAATTCTCAACCCTCAACCCTCAATCCTCAGACCTCAAACATCAATATTCAATCCTCAGTCCTCGTCCTCAATCCACAACCCTCAATCCTCAGTCCTCAATATTCAATCATCAATTTCCAATCTTCAATCCTCAATCCTCAATCGTCAATACTCAATTCTCAATCCTCAATCTTCAATCCCCAATCCTCAATCCTCAATACTCAATCTTCAATCTTCAATCCTCAATACTCAATCTTCAATCCTCAATCCTCAATCCTCAATCCTCAACCCTCAATCTTCAATCCTCAAACCTCAATCCTCAACCGTCAGTCCTCGTCCTCAATCCTCAACCCTCAATCCTCAATCCTCAACCTTCAACCATCAATATTCAATCTTCAATCCTCAAACCTCAATTCTCAATACTCAATCCTCAATCCTCAATCTTCAACTCTCAATACTCAATCTGCAATCCTCAATACTCAAACCTCAATACTCAATCCTCATTCTTCAATCCTCAATACCCAATCCTCAATCTTCAATCCTCAATCCTCAATCCTCAATCATCAATCCTCATTCCCCAACCGTCAATCCTCATTACTCAAACCTCAATCCTCAACCCTCAGTCCTCATACTCAATTCTTAATTATCAATTCTCAATTCTCAATCCTCAATCCTCAGACTTCAATCCTCAATAATCAATCTCCAATCCTAGATCCTCAATCCCCAATCTTCAATCCTTAATCCTCAATCCTCAGTCCTCAATCCTCAATCCTCAATCCTCAAACCTCAATCCTCAACCGTCAGTCCTCGGACTCAATCCTCAAACCTCAATTCTCAATCCTCAATATTCAATCATCAATCCTCAATCCTCAGACCTCAAACATCAATACTCAACCCTCAGTCCTCGTCCTCAATCCACAACCCTCAATCCTCAATCCTCAATCATTAATCATCAATATTCAATCTTCAGTCCTCAATCCTCAATCCTCAATCCTCAATCCTCAATTCCTAATGTTCAATCCGCAATTCCCAATCCTCAATCTTCAATCCTCAATCCTCAATCCTCAATCCTCAATCCTCAATACTCAATCCTCATTCTTCAATCCTCAATACCCAATCCTCAATCTTCAATCCTCAATCCTCAATCCTCAATTCTCAATCCTCAATCATCAATCCTCAGACCTCAAACATCAATATTCATCCCTCAGTCCTCGTCCTCAATCCACAACCCTGAATCCTCAATCCTCAACCTTCAATCATCAATATTCAATCTTCAATCCTCAATCCTGAATCCTCAATCCTCAATCCTCAATCCTCAATCCTCAATCCTCAATCCTCAATCCTCAATCCTCAATCCTCAATCCTCAATCCTCAATCTTCAATCCTCAATCCTCAATCCTCAATCCTCAATCCTCAATCTTCAATCCTCAATCCTCAATCCTCAATCTTCAATCCTCAATACTCAATCTGCAATCCGCAATCCTCAAACCTCAATCCTCAATCCTCATTGTTCAATCCTCAATACCCAATCCACAATCTTCAATCCTCAATCCTCAGTCCTCAATTCTCAACCCTCAACCCTCAATCCTCAGACCTCAAACATCAATATTCAATCCTCAGTCCTCGTCCTCAATCCACAACCCTCAATCCTCAGTCCTCAATATTCAATCATCAATTTCCAATCTTCAATCCTCAATCCTCAATCGTCAATACTCAATTCTCAATCCTCAATCTTCAATCCTCAATCCTCAATCCTCAATACTCAATCTTCAATCTTCAATCCTCAATACTCAATCTTCAATCCTCAATCCTCAATCCTCAATCCTCAACCCTCAATCTTCAATCCTCAAACCTCAATCCTCAACTGTCAGTCCTCGTCCTCAATCCTCAACCCTCAATCCTCAATCCTCAACCTTCAACCATCAATACTCAATCTTCAATCCTCAAACCTCAATTCTCAATACTCAATCCTCAATCCTCAATCTTCAACTCTCAATACTCAATCTGCAATCCTCAATACTCAAACCTCAATACTCAATCCTCATTCTTCAATCCTCAATACCCAATCCTCAATCTTCAATCCTCAATCCTCAATCCTCAATTCTCAATCCTCAATCCTTAATCCTCAGACCTCAAACATCAATATCCAACCCTCAGTCCTCGTCCTCAATCCACAACCCTCAATCCTCAGTCCTCAATATTCAATCTTCAATACTCAATCTTCAATCCTCAATCCTCAATCCTCAATCCTCAATCCTCAATCCTCAATCTTCAATCCTCAATGCTCAATCCTCAATCTTCAATCCTGAACACTCAATCTGCAATCCTCATTCCTCAAACCTCAATCCTCAATCCTCATTCTTCAATCCTCAATACTCAATCCTCAATCTTCAATCCTCAATACTCAGCCTTCAATCCTCAATCCTCAATCCACAATCCTCAATCCTCAATCATCAGGCATCAATACTCAATCTTCAATATTAAATCCTCAATCCTCTATCTTCAATCCTCAATACTCAATTTCAGTCCTGAAACCTCAATTCTCAATACTCAATACTCAATCCTCAATAGTCAATCCTCAATCCCCAATCCTCAATCTTCAATCCCCAATCCTCAATCCTCAATCCTCAATCCTCAATCCTCAATCTTCAATCCTCAATACTCAATCTTCAATCCACAGTCCTCAATCCTCAATCCTCAATCCTCAATCCTCAATCCTCAATCCTCAATCCTCAATCCTCAATACTCAGTCTGCAATCCTCAATCCTCAATCCTCAATCCTCAATGCTCATTCTTCAATCCTCAATACCCAATCCTCAATCTTCAATCCTCAATCCTCAATTCTCAATTCTCAATCGTCAATCCTCAATCCTCAGACCTCAAACATCAATATTCAACCCTCAGTTCTCGTCCTCAATCCACAACCCTCAATCCTCAATCCTCAATCTTCAATAATCAATCTCCAATCCTAGATCCTCATTCACGAATCTTCAATCCTTAATCCTCAATCTTCAATCATCAATCCCCAGTCCTCAGTCTTCAATCCTCAATGCTCAATCCTCAATCCTGAATCCTCAATCCTCAATCCTCAACCCTCAATCCTCGTTCCTCAAACCTCAATCCTCAACCCTCAGTCCTCATACTCAATTCTCAATTCTCAATCTTGAATCCTCAATAATCAATCTCCAATCCTGGATCCTCAATCCCCAATCTTCAATCCTTAACCCTCAATCTTCAATCCTCAATCCCCAGTCCTCAATCTTCAATCCTCAATGCTCAATCCTCAATCCTCAATCCTCAGTCCTCAATCCTCAATCCTCAATCCTCAAGCCTCAATCCTCAACCGTCAGTCCTCATTCTCCATCCTCAATCCTCAATCCTCAATCCTCAATCTTCAATCTCCAATACTCAATCTTCATTCCTCAATCCTCAATCCTCAATCCTCAATCCTCAATCCTCAGACATCAATACTCAATCTTCAATACTCAATCATCAATCCTCAATCCTCAATTCTCAATCCTAAACCCTCAATCCTCATTCCTCAAACCTCAATCCTCAACCCTCAGACCTCATCCTCAATTTTCAATTCTCAATCCTCAATATTCAATCCTCAATTTTCAATCCTCAATAAACAATCTCCGATCCTAGATCCTCAATCCCCAATCTTCAATCGTTAATCCTCAATCTTCAATCTTCAATCCCCAGTCATCAATCTTCAATCCTCAATGCTCAATCCTCAATCCTCAATCCTCAATCCTCAGTCCTCAATCCACAATCCTCAATCCCGAAACCTCAATCCTCAACCGTCAGTCCTCGTCCTCAATCCTCAAACCTCAATTCTCAATACTCAATACTCAATCCTCAATAGTCAATCCTCAATCCCCAATCCTCAATCTTCAATCCCCCATCCTCAATCCTCAATCCTCAATCCTCAATCCTCAATCTTCAATCCTCAATACTCAATCTTCAATCCACAGTCCTCAATCCTCAATCCTCAATCCTCAATCTTCAATATTCAATCTTCAATCCTCAATCCTCAATCCTCAATCGTCAATCCTCAATCCTCAATCCTCAATCTTCAATCCTCAATCCTCAATTCTCAATCCTCAACACTCAATCCTCATTCCTCAAACCTCAATCCTCAACCCTCAGTCCTCATACTCAATTCTCAATTCTCAATCCTCACTCCTCAATCCTCAATCTTCAATACTCAATAATCAATCTCCAATCCTAGATCCTCATTCACGAATCTTCAACCCTTAATACTCAATCTTCAATCATCAATCCCCAGTCCTCAATCTTCAATCCTCAATGCTCAATCCTCAATCCTGAATCCTCAATCGTCAATCCTCAACCCTCAATCCTCGTTCCTCAAACCTCAATCCTCAACCCTCAGTCCTCATACTCAATTCTCAATTCTCAATCTTGAATCCTCAATAATCAATCTCCAATCCTAGATCCTCAATCCCCAATCTTCAATCCTTAACCCTCAATCTTCAATCCTCAATCCCCAGTCCTCAATCTTCAATCCTCAATGCTCAATCCTCAATCCTCAATCCTCAGTCCTCAATCCTCAATCCTCAATCCTCAAGCCTCAATCCTCAACCGTCAGTCCTCATTCTCCATCCTCAATCCTCAATCCTCAATCCTCAATCTTCAATCTCCAATACTCAATCTTCATTCCTCAATCCTCAATCCTCAATCCTCAATCCTCAATCCTCAGACATCAATACTCAATCTTCAATACTCAATCATCAATCCTCAATCCTCAATTCTCAATCCTAAACCCTCAATCCTTATTCCTCAAACCTCAATCCTCAACCCTCAGACCTCATCCTCAATTTTCAATTCTCAATCCTCAATCCTCAATCCTCAATTTTCAATCCTCAATAATCAATCTCCGATCCTAGATCCTCAATCCCCAATCTTCAATCATTAATCCTCAATCTTCAATCTTCAATCCCCAGTCATCAATCTTCAATCCTCAATGCTCAATCCTCAATCCTCAATCCTCAATCCTCAGTCCTCAATCCACAATCCTCAATCCCGAAACCTCAATCCTCAACCGTCAGTCCTCGTCCTCAATCCTCAAACCTCAATCCTCAATACTCAATATTCAATCATCAATACTCAATCTTCAATCCTCAATCCTCTATCCTCAATCCTCAATCCTCGACCCTCAATATTCAAGACACAACCCTCAGCCATCAATCCTCCATACTCAACCATCAATCCTCAATCCTCAATACTCAATAGAATAGCCAGAATTCTCATGGTTCAATAGTCTATCCACAATTATCAATAATCAAATCTCAATCCTCTATCTTCAATCCTCAATTCTCAATTTCAGTCCTGAAACCTCAATTCTCAATACTCAATACTCAATCCTCAATCGTCAATCCTCAATCCCCAATCCTCAATCTTCAATCCCCAATCCTCAATCCTCAATCCTCAATCCCCAATCCTCAATCTTCAATCCTCAATACTCAATCTTCAATCCTCAACCCTCAATCCTCATTCCTCAAACCTCAATCCTCAACCCTCAGTCCTCATACTCAATTCTCAATTCTCAATCCTCACTCCTCAATCCTCAATCTTCAATACTCAATAATCAATCTCCAATCCTAGATCCTCATTCACGAATCTTCAATCCTTAATCCTCAATCTTCAATCATCAATCCCCAGTCCTCAATCTTCAATCCTCAATGCCCAATCCTCAATCCTCAATCCTCAGTCCTCAATCCTCAATCCTCAATCCTCAGACCTCAATCCTCAACCATCAGTCCTCATCCTCCATCCTCAATCCTCAATCCTCAACCGTCAGTCCTCGTCCTCAATCCTCAAACCTCAATTCTCAATCCTCAATATTCAATCATCAATACTCAATATTCAATCCTCAATGCTCTATCCTCAATCCTCAATCCTCAATCCTCAATATTCAAGACACAACCCTCAGCCATCAATCCTCAATACTCAACCATCAATCTTCAATTCTCAATACTCAATAGTATATTCTGAATACTCATGGTTCAATACTCAATCCACAACATTCAATAATCAAATCTCAATCCTCAATCTTCAATCCTCAATACACAGTCTTCAATCCTCTATCCTCAATCCTCAATCCTGAATCCTCAATCCTCAATCCTCAATCCTCAATCTTCAATCCTCAACCTCAATCCTCAATCCTCAATCCTCAATCCTCAATCTTCAATCCTCAATACACAATCTTCAATCCTCTATCCTTAATCCTCAATCCTCAATCCTCAATCCTCAATCCTCAATCCTCAACCTTCAATCCTCAATACTCAATCTGCAATCCTCAATCCTCAATCCTCAATTATCAATCCTCATACTTCAATCCTCAATACCCAATCCTCAATCGTCAATCCTCAATGCTCAATCCTCAATTCTCAATCTTCTATCCTCAGACCTCAGTCCTCAAACCTCTATACTCAACCCTCAGACCTGATCCTCCATCCTCAATCCTCAATCCTCAATCCTCAATATTCAATCCTCAATACTCAATCTTCAATCCTCAATCTTCAATCCTCAATACCCAATCCTCAATCTTCAATCCTCAATCCTCAATACTCAATTTCAATCCTCAATCCGCAACCCTCAATCCTCAATACTCAATCCTCAATCGTCAATCCTCAATCCCCAATCCTCAATCATCAATCCTGAATCCTCAATCCTCAGTACTCAATCCTCAATCCTCAATGCTCAATCCTCAATGCTCAATCCTCATACTTCAATCCTCAATACCCAATCCTCAATCTTCAATCCTCAATCCTCAATCCTCAATCCTCAATCCTCAATCCTCAGTCCTCAATCCTCAATCCTCAATCCTCAATCCTCAATCCTCAATCCTCAATCCTCAATCTTCAATCCTCAATACCCAATCCTCAGTCTTCAACCCTCAAACCTCAATACTCAATTTCAATCTTCAAACCTCAATTCTCAATCCTCAATCCTCAATCCTCAATCTTCAATCCTCAATCCCCAATCCTCAATCTTCAATCCTCAATCCTCAATCCTCAGTACTCAATCCTCAATCCTCAATCTTCAACCCTCAATCCTCATTCCTCAAACCTCAATCTACAACCCTCAGTACTCATCCTCAATTCTCAATTCTCAATCCTTAATCATCAATCCTCAATCTTCAATCCTCAATAATCAATCTCCAATCCTAGATCCTCAATCCCCAATCTTCAATCCTTAATCCTCAATCCTCAGTCATAAATCCTCAATCTTCAATACTCAATCGTCAATCCTGAGTACTCAATCCTCAATACTCAGTCCACAATCCTCAATATTCAATCCTCAATACTCAACCTTCAATCCTCAATCCTCAATCCTCAATCCTCAATCCTCAATTCTCAATACACAATACTCAATCCTCAATCGCCAATCCTCAATCCTCAATCTTCAATCCTCAACACTCAATCTTCAATCCCCAATCCTCAATTCTCAATCCTCAATCCTCAATTTTCAATCCTCGATACTCAATCCTCAATTCTCAATCCTCAATCCTCAATCCTCAGACCTCAAACATCAATATTCAATCCTCAGTCCTCGACCTCAATCCACAACCCTCAATCCTCAGTCCTCAATATTCAATCATCAATTTTCAATCTTCAATCCTCAATCCTCAATCCTCAATCCTCAACCTTCAATCCACAATCCTCAATGCTCAATACTCAATCTTCAATCTTCAATCCTCAATACTCAATCTTCAATCCTAGATCCTCAATCCCCAATCTTCAATCCTTAATCCTCAATCCTCAGTCCTCAATCCTCAATCCTCAATCCTCAAACCTCAATCCTCAACCGTCAGTCCTCGTCCTCAATCCTCAAACCTCAATCCTCAGTCCTCAATATTCAATCATCAATTTTCAATCTTCAATCCTCAATCCTCAATCCTCAATCCTCAATCCTCAATCCTCAATCTTCAATCCACAATCCTCAATCCTCAATACTCAATCTTCAATCTTCAATCCTCAATACTCAATCTTCAATCCTAGATCCTCAATCCCCAATCTTCAATCCTTAATCCTCAATCCTCAGTCCTCAATCCTCAATCCTCAATCCTCAAACCTCAATCCTCAACCGTCAGTCCTCGTCCTCAATCCTCAAACCTCAACTCTCAATCCTCAATATTCAATCATCAATACTCAATCTTCAATCCTCAATGCTCTATCCTCAATTCTCAATCCTCAATCCTCAATATTCAAGACACAACCCTCAGCCATCAATCCTCAATACTCAACCATCGATCTTCAATTCTCAATACTCAATAGTATATTCTGAATACTCATGGTTCAATACTCAATCCACAACATTCAATAATCAAATCTCAATCCTCAATCTTCAATCCTCAATACACAATCTTCAATCCTCTATCCTCAATCCTCAATCCTCAATCCACAATCCTCAATCCTCAATCCTCAATCTTCAATCCTCAACCTCAATCCTCAATCCTCAATCCTCAATCCTCAATCTTCAATCCTCAATACACAATCTTCAATCCTCTATCCTTAATCCTCAATCCTCAATCCTCAATCCTCAATCATCAACCCTCAACCTTCAATCCTCAATACTCAATCTGCAATCCTCAATCCTCAAACCTCAATCCTCAATCCTCATTCTTGAATCCTCAATACCCAATCCACAATCTTCAATCCTCAATCCTCAATCCTCAATTCTCAATCCTCAATCCTCAATCCTCAGACCTCAAACATCAATATTCAATCCTCAGTCCTCGTCCTCAATCCACAACCCTCAATCCTCAGTCCTCAATATTCAATCATCAATTTTCAATCTTCAATCCTCAATCCTCAATCCTCAATCCTCAATCCTCAATCCTCAATCTTCAATCCACAATCCTCAATCCTCAATACTCAATCTTCAATCTTCAATCCTCAATACTCAATCTTCAATCCTCAATCCTCAATCCTCAATCATCAATCCTCAATCTTCAATCCTCAAAACTCAATCTTCATTCCTCAATCCTCAATCCTCAAGCCTCATTCTTCAATCCTCAATACCCAATCCTCTATCTTCAATCCTCAATCCACAATCCTCAATCCTCAATCTTCAATCCTCAATCCTCAATCCTCAATCCTCAACCCTCAAACCTCGATCCTCAAACATCATTCCTCAACCCTCAGTCCTCATACTCAAATCTCAATTCTCAATCCTCAATCCTCACTCCTCAATCTTCAATCCTCAATAATCAATCTCCAATCCTAGATCCTCAATCCCCAATCTTCAATCCTTAATCCTAAATCTTCAATCCTCAATCCCCAGTCCTCAATCTTCAATCCTCAATGCTCAATAATCAATCCTCAATCCTCAATCCTCAATCCTCAATCCTCAATCTTCAATCCCCAATACTCAATCTTCAATCCTCAATCCTCAATCTTCAATCCTCAATCCTCAATCCTCAGTACTCAATCCTCAATCCTCAATGCTCAATCCTCATACTTCAATCCTCAATACCCAATCCTCAATCTTCAATCCTCAATCCTCAATCCTCAATCCTCAATCCTCAATCCTCAGTCCTCAATCCTCAGTCCTCAATCCTCAATCCTCAATCCTCAATCCTCAATCTTCAATCCTCAATACCCAATCCTCAGTCTTCAATCCTCAAACCTCAATACTCAATTTCAATCCTCAATCCTCAATTCTCAATCCTCAATCCTCAATCCTCAATCTTCAATCCTCAATCCCCAATCCTCAATCTTCAATCCTCAATCCTCAATCCTCAGTACTCAATCCTCAATCCTCAATCTTCAACCCTCAATCCTCAGACCTCAAACATCAATATTCAATCCTCAGTCCTCGTCCTCAATCCACAACCCTCAATCCTCAGTCCTCAATATTCAATCATCAATTTTCAATCTTCAATCCTCAATCCTCAATCCTCAATCCTCAATCTTCAATCCACAATCCTCAATCCTCAATACTCAATCTTCAATCTTCAATCCTCAATACTCAATCTTCAATCCTAGATCCTCAATCCCCAATCTTCAATCCTTAATCCTCAATCCTCAGTCCTCAATCCTCAATCCTCAATCCTCAAACCTCAATCCTCAACCGTCAGTCCTCGTACTCAATCCTCAAACCTCAATCCTCAGTCCTCAATATTCAATCATCAATTTTCAATCTTCAATCCTCAATCCTCAATCCTCAATCCTCAATCCTCAATCCTCAATCCTCAATCTTCAATCCACAATCCTCAATCCTCAATACTCAATCTTCAATCTTCAATCCTCAATACTCAATCTTCAATCCTAGATCCTCAATCCCCAATCTTCAATCCTTAATCCTCAATCCTCAGTCCTCAATCCTCAATCCTCAATCCTCAAACCTCAATCCTCAACCGTCAGTCCTCGTCCTCAATCCTCAAACCTCAATTCTCAATCCTCAATATTCAATCATCAATACTCAATCTTCAATCCTCAATGCTCTATACTCAATCCTCAATCCTCAATCCTCAATATTCAAGACACAACCCTCAGCCATCAATCCTCAATACTCAACCATCAATCTTCAATTCTCAATACTCAATAGTATATTCTGAATACTCATGGTTCAATACTCAATCCACAACATTCAATAATCAAATCTCAATCCTCAATCTTCAATCCTCAATACACAATCTTCAATCCTCTATCCTCAATCCTCAATCCTCAATCCTCAATCCTCAATCCTCAATCCTCAATCTTCAATCCTCAACCTCAATCCTCAATCCTCAATCCTCAATCCTCAACCTTCAATCCTCAATACACAATCTTCAATCCTCTATCCTTAATCCTCAATCCTCAATCCTCAAGCCTCAATCCTCAATCCTCAACCTTCAATCCTCAATACTCAATCTGCAATCCTCAATCCTCAATCCTCAATCCTCAATCCTCATACTTCAATCCTCAATACCCAATCCTCAATCGTCAATCCTCAATCCTCAATCCTCAATTCTCAATCCTCAATCCTCAATCCTCAGACCTCAAACATCAATATTCAATCCTCAGTCCTCGTCCTCAATCCACAACCCTCAATCCTCAGTCCTCAATATTCAATCATCAATTTTCAATCTTCAATCCTCAATCCTCAATCCTCAATCCTCAATCCTCAATCCTCAATCTTCAATCCACAATCCTCAATCCTCAATACTCAATCTTCAATCTTCAATCCTCAATACTCAATCTTCAATCCTCAATCCTCAATCCTCAATCATCAATCCTCAATCTTCAATCCTCAAAACTCAATCTTCATTCCTCAATCCTCAATCCTCAAGCCTCATTCTTCAATCCTCAATACCCAATCCTCTATCTTCAATCCTCAATCCACAATCCTCAATCCTCAATCTTCAATCCTCAATCCTCAATCCTCAATCCTCAACCCTCAAACCTCGATCCTCAAACATCATTCCTCAACCCTCAGTCCTCATACTCAAATCTCAATTCTCAATCCTCAATCCTCACTCCTCAATCTTCAATCCTCAATAATCAATCTCCAATCCTAGATCCTCAATCCCCAATCTTCAATCCTTAATCCTAAATCTTCAATCCTCAATCCCCAGTCCTCAATCTTCAATCCTCAATGCTCAATAATCAATCCTCAATCCTCAATCCTCAATCCTCAATCCTCAATCTTCAATCCCCAATACTCAATCTTCAATCCTCAATCCTCAATCTTCAATCCTCAATCCTCAATCCTCAGTACTCAATCCTCAATCCTCAATGCTCAATCCTCATACTTCAATCCTCAATACCCAATCCTCAATCTTCAATCCTCAATCCTCAATCCTCAATCCTCAATCCTCAATCCTCAGTCCTCAATCCTCAGTCCTCAATCCTCAATCCTCAATCCTCAATCCTCAATCTTCAATCCTCAATACCCAATCCTCAGTCTTCAATCCTCAAACCTCAATACTCAATTTCAATCCTCAATCCTCAATTCTCAATCCTCAATCCTCAATCCTCAATCTTCAATCCTCAATCCCCAATCCTCAATCTTCAATCCTCAATCCTCAATCCTCAGTACTCAATCCTCAATCCTCAATCTTCAACCCTCAATCCTCAGACCTCAAACATCAATATTCAATCCTCAGTCCTCGTCCTCAATCCACAACCCTCAATCCTCAGTCCTCAATATTCAATCATCAATTTTCAATCTTCAATCCTCAATCCTCAATCCTCAATCCTCAATCTTCAATCCACAATCCTCAATCCTCAATACTCAATCTTCAATCTTCAATCCTCAATACTCAATCTTCAATCCTAGATCCTCAATCCCCAATCTTCAATCCTTAATCCTCAATCCTCAGTCCTCAATCCTCAATCCTCAATCCTCAATCCTCAAACCTCAATCCTCAACCGTCAGTCCTCGTACTCAATCCTCAAACCTCAATCCTCAGTCCTCAATATTCAATCATCAATTTTCAATCTTCAATCCTCAATCCTCAATCCTCAATCCTCAATCCTCAATCCTCAATCCTCAATCTTCAATCCACAATCCTCAATCCTCAATACTCAATCTTCAATCTTCAATCCTCAATACTCAATCTTCAATCCTAGATCCTCAATCCCCAATCTTCAATCCTTAATCCTCAATCCTCAGTCCTCAATCCTCAATCCTCAATCCTCAAACCTCAATCCTCAACCGTCAGTCCTCGTCCTCAATCCTCAACCTCAATTCTCAATCCTCAATATTCAATCATCAATACTCAATCTTCAATCCTCAATGCTCTATACTCAATCCTCAATCCTCAATCCTCAATATTCAAGACACAACCCTCAGCCATCAATCCTCAATACTCAACCATCAATCTTCAATTCTCAATACTCAATAGTATATTCTGAATACTCATGGTTCAATACTCAATCCACAACATTCAATAATCAAATCTCAATCCTCAATCTTCAATCCTCAATACACAATCTTCAATCCTCTATCCTCAATCCTCAATCCTCAATCCTCAATCCTCAATCCTCAATCCTCAATCTTCAATCCTCAACCTCAATCCTCAATCCTCAATCCTCAATCCTCAACCTTCAATCCTCAATACACAATCTTCAATCCTCTATCCTTAATCCTCAATCCTCAATCCTCAAGCCTCAATCCTCAATCCTCAACCTTCAATCCTCAATACTCAATCTGCAATCCTCAATCCTCAATCCTCAATCCTCAATCCTCATACTTGCAATCCTCAATACCCAATCCTCAATCGTCAATCCTCAATCCTCAATCCTCAATTCTCAATCTTCTATCCTCAAACCTCAGTCCTCAAACCTCTATACTCAACCCTCAGACCTAATCCTCCATCCTCAATCCTCAATCCTCAATCCTCAATATTCAATCCTCAATACTCAATCTTCAATCCTCAATCTTCAATCCTCAATACCCAATCCTCAATCTTCAATCCTCAATCCTCAATACTCAATTTCAATCCTCAATCCGCAACCCTCAATCCTGAATACTCAATCCTCAATCGTCAATCCTCAATCCCCAATCCTCAATCTTCAATCCTGAGTCCTCAATCCTCAGTACTCAATCCTCAATCCTCAATGCTCAATCCTCATACTTCAATCCTCAATACCCAATCCTCAATCTTCAATCCTCAATCCTCAATCCTCAATCCTCAATCCTCAATCCTCAGTCCTCAATCCTCAATCCTCAATCCTCAATCCTCAATCCTCAATCTTCAATCCTCAATACCCAATCCTCAGTCTTCAACCCTCAAACCTCAATACTCAATTTCAATCCTCAATCCTCAATTCTCAATCCTCAATCCTCAATCCTCAATCCTCAATCTTCAATCCTCAATCCCCAATCCTCAATATTCAATCCTCAATCCTCAATCCTCAGTACTCAACCCTCAATCCTCAATCTTCAACCCTCAATCCTCATTCCTCAAACCTCAATCCACAACCCTCAGTACTCATCCTCAATTCTCAATTCTCAATCCTCAATCCTCAATCCTCAATCTTCAATCCTCAATAATCAATCTCCAATCCTAGATCCTCAATCCGCAATCTTCAATCCTTAATCCTCAATCCTCAGTCATAAATCCTCTATCTTCAATACTCAATCGTCAATCCTGAGTACTCAATCCTCAATCCTCAGTCCACAATCCTCAATATTCAATCCTCAATACTCAACCTTCAATCCTCAACCCTCAATCCTCAATCGTCAATCCTCAATCCTCAGTCATAAATCCTCAATCTTCAATACTCAATCGTCAATCCTCAGTCCTCAATCCTCAATCCTCAATTCTCAATACTCAATACTCAATCCTCAATCGCCAATCCTCAATCCTCAATCTTCAATCCTCAACACTCAATCTTCAATCCCCAATCCTCAATTCTCAATCCTCAATCCTCAATTTTCAATCCTCAATACTCAATCTTCAATCCTCAATCCTCAATCCTCAATCCTCAATCCTCAATCATCAATCCTCAATCTTCAATACTCAATCCTCAATCCTCAATCCTCAATCCTCAATCCTCAATCCTCAATCCTCAATCCACATTCTTCAGTCCTCAATACCCAATCCTCAATCTTCGATCCTCAATCCTCAATCTTCAATGCTCAATCCTCAATCCTCAATCCTCAATCCTCAATCCTCAATCCTCAATACTCAATCTTCAATCTTCAATCCTCAATACTCAATCTTCAATGCTCAATCCTCAATCCTCAATCCTCAATACTCAATCTTCAATCTTCAACCCTCAATACTCAATCTTCAATGCTCAATCCTCAATCCTCAATCCTCAACCCTCAGTTTTCAATCCTCAATACTCAATCTTCAATCCTCAATCCTCAATCCTCAATCCTCAATCCACATTCTTCAATCCTCAATACCCAATCCTCAATCTTCAATCCTCAATCCTCAATCCTCAATCCTCAATCCTCAATCCTCAATCCTCAATCTTCAATCCTCAATCCCCAATCCTCAATCTTCAATCCTCAATCCTCAATCCTCAGTACTCAATCCTCAATCCTCAATCTTCAACCCTCAATCCTCATTCCTCAAACCTCAATCCTCAACCCTCAGTCCTCATCCTCAATTCTCAATCCTCAATCCTCAATCCTCAATCCTCAATCCTCAATCCTCAATCTTCAATCCAAAATCCTCAATCCTCAATACTCAATCTTCAATCTTCAATCCTCAATACTCAATCTTCAATCCTAGATCCTCAATCCCCAATCTTCAATCCTTAATCCTCAATCCTCAGTCCTCAATCCTCAATCCTCAATCCTCAAACCTCAATCCTCAACCGTCAGTCCTCGTCCTCAATTCTCAAACCTCAATTCTCAATCCTCAATATTCAATCATCAATACTCAATCTTCAATCCTCAATGCTCTATCCTCAATCCTCAATCCTCAATCCTCAATATTCAAGACACAACCCTCAGCCATCAATCCTCAATACTCAACCATCAATCTTCAATTCTCAATACTCAATGGAATATTCTGAATACTCATGGTTCAATACTCAATCCACAACATTCAATAATCAAATCTCAATCCTCAATCTTCAATCCTCAATACACAATCTTCAATCCTCTATCCTCAATCCTCAATCCTCAATCCTCAATCCTCAAACATCAATCCTCAATCTTCAATCCTCAAAACTCAATCTTCAATCCTCAATCCTCAATCCTCAAGTCTCATTCTTCAATCCTCAATACCCAATCCTCTATCTTCAATCCTCAATCCACAATCCTCAATCCTCAATCCTCAATCCTCAATCCTCAATCCTCAATCCTCAGTTCTCAATCTTCTATTCTCAGTCCTCAGTCCTCAAACCTCTATCCTCAACCCTCAGACCTAATCCTCCATCCTCAATTCTCAATCCTCAATCCTCAATATTCAATCCTCAATACTCAATCTTGAATCCTCAATCTTCAATCCTCAATACCCAATCCTCAATCTTCAATCCTCAATCCTCAATACTCAATTTCAATCCTCAATCCGCAACCCTCAATCCTCAATACTCAATCCTCAATCGTCAATCCTCAATCCCCAATCCTCAATCTTCAATCCTCAATCCTCAATCCTCAGTACTCAATCCTCAATCCTCAATGCTCAATCCTCATACTGCAATCCTCAATACCCAATCCTCAATCTTCAATCCTCAATCCTCAATCCTCAATCCTCAATACTCAATCTTCAATCCTCAATCCTCAATCCTTAATCATGAATCCTCAATCTTCAATCCTCAAAACTCAATCTTCAATCCTCAATCCTCAATCCTCAAGCCTCATTCTTCAATCCTCAATACCCAATCCTCTATCTTCAATCCTCAATCCACAATCCTCAATCCTCAATCTTCAATCCTCAATCCTCAATCCTCAATCCTCAACCCTCAAACCTCGATCCTCAAACCTCATTCCTCAACCCTCAGTCCTCATACTCAAATCTAAATTCTCAATCCTCAATCCTCACTCCTCAATCTTCAATCCTCAATAATCAATCTCCAATCCTAGATCCTCAATCCCCTATCTTCAATCCTTAATCCAAAATCTTCAATCCTCAATCCCCAGCCCTCAATCTTCAATCCTCAATGCTCAATAATCAATCCTCAATCCTCAGTCCTCAATCCTCAATCCTCAATCCTCAAACCTCAATCCTCAACCGTCAGTCCTCATTCTCCATCCTCAATCCTCAATCCTCAATCCTCAATCTTCAATCCCCAATACTCAATCTTCAATCCTCAATCCTCAATCTTCAATCCTCAATCCTCAATCCTCAGTACTCAAACCTCAATCCTCAATGCTCAATCCTCATACTTCAATCCTCAATACCCAATCCTCAATCTTCAATCCTCAATCCTCAACCCTCAATCCTCAATCCTCAATCCTCAGTCCTCAATCCTCAATCCTCAATCCTCAATCCTCAATCCTCAATCCTCAATCTTCAATCCTCAATACCCAATCCTCAGTCTTCAATCCTCAAACCTCAATACTCAATTTCAATCCTCAATCCTCAATTCTCAATCCTCAATCCTCAATCCTCAATCTTCAATCTTCAATCCACAATCCTCAATCCTCAATACTCAATCTTCAATCTTCAATCCTCAATACTCAATCTTCAATCCTAGATCCTCAATCCCCAATCTTCAATCCTTAATCCTCAATCCTCAGTCCTCAATCCTCAATCCTCAATCCTCAAACCTCAATCCTCAACCGTCAGTCCTCGTACTCAATCCTCAAACCTCAATCCTCAGTCCTCAATATTCAATCATCAATTTTCAATCTTCAATCCTCAATCCTCAATCCTCAATCCTCAATCCTCAATCCTCAATCTTCAATCCACAATCCTCAATCCTCAATACTCAATCTTCAATCTTCAATCCTCAATACTCAATCTTCAATCCTAGATCCTCAATCCCCAATCTTCAATCCTTAATCCTCAATCCTCAGTCCTCAATCCTCAATCCTCAATCCTCAAACCTCAATCCTCAACCGTCAGTCCTCGTCCTCAATCCTCAAACCTCAATTCTCAATCCTCAATATTCAATCATCAATACTCAATCTTCAATCCTCAATGCTCTATACTCAATCCTCAATCCTCAATCCTCAATATTCAAGACACAACCCTCAGCCATCAATCCTCAATACTCAACCATCAATCTTCAATTCTCAATACTCAATAGTATATTCTGAATACTCATGGTTCAATACTCAATCCACAACATTCAATAATCAAATCTCAATCCTCAATCTTCAATCCTCAATACACAATCTTCAATCCTCTATCCTCAATCCTCAATCCTCAATCCTCAATCCTCAATCCTCAATCCTCAATCTTCAATCCTCAACCTCAATCCTCAATCCTCAATCCTCAATCCTCAATCTTCAATCCTCAATACACAATCTTCAATCCTCTATCCTTAATCCTCAATCATCAATCCTCAATCCTCAATCCTCAATCCTCAACCTTCAATCCTCAATACTCAATCTGCAATCCTCAATCCTCAATCCTCAATCCTCAATCCTCATACTTCAATCCTCAATACCCAATCCTCAATCGTCAATCCTCAATCCTCAATCCTCAATTCTCAATCTTCTATCCTCAGACCTCAGTCCTCAAACCTCTATACTCAACCCTCAGACCTGATCCTCCATCCTCAATCCTCAATCCTCAATCCTCAATATTCAATCCTCAATACTCAATCTTCAATCCTCAATCTTCAATCCTCAATACACAATCCTCAATCTTCAATCCTCAATACTCAATACTCAATTTCAATCCTCAATCCGCAACCCTCAATCCTCAATACTCAATCCTCAATCGTCAATCCTCAATCCCCAATCCTCAATCTTCAATCCTGAATCCTCAATCCTCAGTACTCAATCCTCAATCCTCAATGCTCAATCCTCATACTTCAATCCTCAATACCCAATCCTCAATCTTCAATCCTCAATCCTCAATCCTCAATCCTCAATCCTCAATCCTCAGTCCTCAATCCTCAATCCTCAATCCTCAATCCTCAGTCCTCAATCCTCAATCCTCAATCCTCAATCCTCAATCCTCAATCCTCAATCTTCAATCCTCAATACCCAATCCTCAGTCTTCAACCCTCAAACCTCAATACTCAATTTCAATCCTCAAACCTCAATTCTCAATCCTCATTCCTCAATCCTCAATCTTCAATCCTCAATCCCCAATCCTCAATCTTCAATCCTCAATCCTCAATCCTCAGTACTCAATCCTCAATCCTCATTCTTCAACCCTCAATCCTCATTCCTCAAACCTCAATCCACAACCCTCAGTACTCATCCTCAATTCTCAATTCTCAATCCTCAATCCTCAACCCTCAATCTTCAATCCTCAATAATCAATCTCCAATCCTAGATCCTCAATCCCCAATCTTCAATCCTTAATCCTCAATCCTCAGTCATAAATCCTCAATCTTCAATACTCAATCGTCAAAGCTCAGTACTCAATCCTCAATCCTCAGTCCACAATCCTCAATATTCAATCCTCAATACTCAACCTTCAATCCTCAATCCTCAATCCTCAATCCTCAATCCTCAATTCTCAATACTCAATACTCAATCCTCAATCGCCAATCCTCAATCCTCAATCTTCAATCCTCAACACTCAATCTTCAATCCCCAATCCTCAATTCTCAATCCTCAATCCTCAATTTTCAATCCTCGATACTCAATCCTCAATTCTCAATCCTCAATCCTCAATCCTCAGACCTCAAACATCAATATTCAATCCTCAGTCCTCGTCCTCAATCCACAACCCTCAATCCTCAGTCCTCAATATTCAATCATCAATTTTCAATCTTCAATCCTCAATCCTCAATCCTCAATCCTCAATCTTCAATCCACAATCCTCAATCCTCAATACTCAATCTTCAATCTTCAATCCTCAATACTCAATCCTCAATCCTAGATCCTCAATCCCCAATCTTCAATCCTTAATCCTCAATCCTCAGTCCTCAATCCTCAATCCTCAATCCTCAAACCTCAATATTCAAGACACAACCCTCAGCCATCAATCCTCAATACTCAACCATCAATCTTCAATTCTCAATACTCAATAGTATATTCTGAATACTCATGGTTCAATACTCAATCCACAACATTCAATAATCAAATCTCAATCCTCAATCTTCAAACCTCAATACACAATCTTCAATCCTCTATCCTCAATCATCAATCCTCAATCCTCAATCCTCAAGCCTCATTCTTCAATCCTCAATACCCAATCCTCTATCTTCAATCCTCAATCCACAATCCTCAATCCTCAATCTTCAATCCTCAATCCTCAATCCTCAATCCTCAACCCTCAAACCTCGATCCTCAAACCTCATTCCTCAACCCTCAGTCCTCATACTCAAATCTAAATTCTCAATCCTCAATCCTCACTCCTCAATCTTCAATCCTCAATAATCAATCTCCAATCCTAGATCCTCAATCCCCTATCTTCAATCCTTAATCCAAAATCTTCAATCCTCAATCCCCAGCCCTCAATCTTCAATCCTCAATGCTCAATAATCAATCCTCAATCCTCAGTCCTCAATCCTCAATCCTCAATCCTCAAACCTCAATCCTCAACCGTCAGTCCTCATTCTCCATCCTCAATCCTCAATCCTCAATCCTCAATCTTCAATCCCCAATACTCAATCTTCAATCCTCAATCCTCAATCTTCAATCCTCAATCCTCAATCCTCAGTACTCAAACCTCAATCCTCAATGCTCAATCCTCATACTTCAATCCTCAATACCCAATCCTCAATCTTCAATCCTCAATCCTCAACCCTCAATCCTCAATCCTCAATCCTCAGTCCTCAATCCTCAATCCTCAATCCTCAATCCTCAATCCTCAATCCTCAATCTTCAATCCTCAATACCCAATCCTCAGTCTTCAATCCTCAAACCTCAATACTCAATTTCAATCCTCAATCCTCAATTCTCAATCCTCAATCCTCAATCCTCAATCTTCAATCTTCAATCCACAATCCTCAATCCTCAATACTCAATCTTCAATCTTCAATCCTCAATACTCAATCTTCAATCCTAGATCCTCAATCCCCAATCTTCAATCCTTAATCCTCAATCCTCAGTCCTCAATCCTCAATCCTCAATCCTCAAACCTCAATCCTCAACCGTCAGTCCTCGTACTCAATCCTCAAACCTCAATCCTCAGTCCTCAATATTCAATCATCAATTTTCAATCTTCAATCCTCAATCCTCAATCCTCAATCCTCAATCCTCAATCCTCAATCTTCAATCCACAATCCTCAATCCTCAATACTCAATCTTCAATCTTCAATCCTCAATACTCAATCTTCAATCCTAGATCCTCAATCCCCAATCTTCAATCCTTAATCCTCAATCCTCAGTCCTCAATCCTCAATCCTCAATCCTCAAACCTCAATCCTCAACCGTCAGTCCTCGTCCTCAATCCTCAAACCTCAATTCTCAATCCTCAATATTCAATCATCAATACTCAATCTTCAATCCTCAATGCTCTATACTCAATCCTCAATCCTCAATCCTCAATATTCAAGACACAACCCTCAGCCATCAATCCTCAATACTCAACCATCAATCTTCAATTCTCAATACTCAATAGTATATTCTGAATACTCATGGTTCAATACTCAATCCACAACATTCAATAATCAAATCTCAATCCTCAATCTTCAATCCTCAATACACAATCTTCAATCCTCTATCCTCAATCCTCAATCCTCAATCCTCAATCCTCAATCCTCAATCCTCAATCTTCAATCCTCAACCTCAATCCTCAATCCTCAATCCTCAATCCTCAATCTTCAATCCTCAATACACAATCTTCAATCCTCTATCCTTAATCCTCAATCATCAATCCTCAATCCTCAATCCTCAATCCTCAACCTTCAATCCTCAATACTCAATCTGCAATCCTCAATCCTCAATCCTCAATCCTCAATCCTCATACTTCAATCCTCAATACCCAATCCTCAATCGTCAATCCTCAATCCTCAATCCTCAATTCTCAATCTTCTATCCTCAGACCTCAGTCCTCAAACCTCTATACTCAACCCTCAGACCTGATCCTCCATCCTCAATCCTCAATCCTCAATCCTCAATATTCAATCCTCAATACTCAATCTTCAATCCTCAATCTTCAATCCTCAATACACAATCCTCAATCTTCAATCCTCAATACTCAATACTCAATTTCAATCCTCAATCCGCAACCCTCAATCCTCAATACTCAATCCTCAATCGTCAATCCTCAATCCCCAATCCTCAATCTTCAATCCTGAATCCTCAATCCTCAGTACTCAATCCTCAATCCTCAATGCTCAATCCTCATACTTCAATCCTCAATACCCAATCCTCAATCTTCAATCCTCAATCCTCAATCCTCAATCCTCAATCCTCAATCCTCAGTCCTCAATCCTCAATCCTCAATCCTCAATCCTCAGTCCTCAATCCTCAATCCTCAATCCTCAATCCTCAATCCTCAATCCTCAATCTTCAATCCTCAATACCCAATCCTCAGTCTTCAACCCTCAAACCTCAATACTCAATTTCAATCCTCAAACCTCAATTCTCAATCCTCATTCCTCAATCCTCAATCTTCAATCCTCAATCCCCAATCCTCAATCTTCAATCCTCAATCCTCAATCCTCAGTACTCAATCCTCAATCCTCATTCTTCAACCCTCAATCCTCATTCCTCAAACCTCAATCCACAACCCTCAGTACTCATCCTCAATTCTCAATTCTCAATCCTCAATCCTCAACCCTCAATCTTCAATCCTCAATAATCAATCTCCAATCCTAGATCCTCAATCCCCAATCTTCAATCCTTAATCCTCAATCCTCAGTCATAAATCCTCAATCTTCAATACTCAATCGTCAAAGCTCAGTACTCAATCCTCAATCCTCAGTCCACAATCCTCAATATTCAATCCTCAATACTCAACCTTCAATCCTCAATCCTCAATCCTCAATCCTCAATCCTCAATTCTCAATACTCAATACTCAATCCTCAATCGCCAATCCTCAATCCTCAATCTTCAATCCTCAACACTCAATCTTCAATCCCCAATCCTCAATTCTCAATCCTCAATCCTCAATTTTCAATCCTCGATACTCAATCCTCAATTCTCAATCCTCAATCCTCAATCCTCAGACCTCAAACATCAATATTCAATCCTCAGTCCTCGTCCTCAATCCACAACCCTCAATCCTCAGTCCTCAATATTCAATCATCAATTTTCAATCTTCAATCCTCAATCCTCAATCCTCAATCCTCAATCTTCAATCCACAATCCTCAATCCTCAATACTCAATCTTCAATCTTCAATCCTCAATACTCAATCCTCAATCCTAGATCCTCAATCCCCAATCTTCAATCCTTAATCCTCAATCCTCAGTCCTCAATCCTCAATCCTCAATCCTCAAACCTCAATATTCAAGACACAACCCTCAGCCATCAATCCTCAATACTCAACCATCAATCTTCAATTCTCAATACTCAATAGTATATTCTGAATACTCATGGTTCAATACTCAATCCACAACATTCAATAATCAAATCTCAATCCTCAATCTTCAAACCTCAATACACAATCTTCAATCCTCTATCCTCAATCATCAATCCTCAATCCTCAATCCTCAATCCTCAATCCTCAATCTTCAATCCTCAACCTCAATCCTCAATCCTCAATCCTCAATCCTCAATCTTCAATCCTCAATACACAATCTTCAATCCTCTATCCTTAATCCTCAATCCTCAATCCTCAATCCTCAATCCTCAATCCTCAACCTTCAATCCTCAATACTCAGTCTGCAATCCTCAATCCTCAAACCTCAATCCTCAATCCTCATTCTTGAATCCTCAATACCCAATCCACAATCTTCAATCCTCAATCCTCAATCCTCAATTCTCAATCCTCAATCCTCAATTCTCAGACCTCAAACATCAATATTCAATCCTCGGTCCTCGTCCTCAATCCACAACCCTCAATCCTCAGTCCTCAATATTCAATCATCAATTTTCAATCTTCAATCCTCAATCCTCAATCCTCAATTCTCAATCCTCAATCCTCAATCTTCAATCCACAATCCTCAATCCTCAATACTCAATCTTCAATCTTCAATCCTCAATACTCAATCTTCAATCCTCAATCCTCAATCCTCAATCATCAATCCTCAATCTTCAATCCTCAAAACTCAATATTCAATCCTCAATCCTCAATCCTCAAGCCTCATTCTTCAATCCTCAATACCCAATCCTCTATCTTCAATCCTCAATCCACAATCCTCAATCCTCAATCTTCAATCGTCAATCCTCAATCCTCAATCCTCGACCCTCAAACCTCGATCCTCAAACCTCATTCCTCAACCCTCAGTCCTCATACTCAAATCTCAATTCTCAATCCTCAATCCTCACTCCTCAATCTTCAATCCTCAATAATCAATCTCCAATCCTAGATCCTCAATCCCCAGTCTTCAATCCTTAATCCTAAATCTTCAATCCTCAATCCCCAGTCCTCAATCTTCAATCCTCAATGCTCAATAATCAATCCTCAATGCTCAGCCCTCAATCCTCAATCCTCAATCCTCAAACCTCAATCCTCAACCGTCAGTCCTCATCCTCCATCCTCAATCCTCAATCCTCAATCTTCAATCCTCAACACTCAATCTTCAATCCCCAATCCTCAATTCTCAATCCTCAATACTCAATTTTCAATCCTCGATACTCAATCCTCAATTCTCAATCCTCAATCCTCAATCCTCAGACCTCAAACATCAATATTCAATCCTCAGTCCTCGTCCTCAATCCACAACCCTCAATCCTCAGTCCTCAATATTCAATCATCAATTTTCAATCTTCAGTCCTCAATCCTCAATCCTCAATCCTCAATCCTCAATCCTCAATCTTCAATCCACAATCCTCAATCCTCAATACTCAATCTTCAATCTTCAATCCTCAATACTCAATCTTCAATCCTCAATCCTCAATCCTCAATCATCAATCCTCAATCTTCAATCCTCAAAACTCAATCTTCAATCCTCAATCCTCAATCCTCCAGCCTCATTCTTCAATCCTCAATACCCAATCCTCTATCTTCAATCCTCAATCCACAATCCTCAATCCTCAATCTTCAATCCTCAATCCTCAATCCTCAATCCTCAACCCTCAAACCTCGATCCTCAAACCTCATTCCTCAACCCTCAGTCCTCATACTCAAATCTCAATTCTCAATCCTCAATCCTCACTCCTCAATCTTCAATCCTCAATAATCAATCTCCAATCCTAGATCCTCAATCCCCAATCTTCAATCCTTAATCCTAAATCTTCAATCCTCAATCCCCAGTCCTCAACCTTCAATCCTCAATGCTCAATAATCAATCCTCAATCCTCAGTCCTCAATCCTCAATCCTCAATCCTCAAACCTCAATCCTCAACCGTCAGTCCTCATTCTCCATCCTCAATCCTCAATCCTCAATCCTCAATCTCCAATCCCCAATACTCAATCTTCAATACTCAATCCTCAATCCTCAATCCTCAATCCTCAGTCCTCAATCCTCAATCCTCAATCCTGAAACCTCAATCCTCAGCCGTCAGTCCTCGTCCTCAATCCTCAAACATCAATCCTCAATACTCAATATTCAATCATCAATACTCAATCTTCAATCCTCAATCCTCTATCCTCAATCCTCAATCCCCGACCCTCAATATTCAAGACACAACCCTCAGCCATCAATTCTCAATACTCAACCATCAATCCTCAATTCTCAATACTCAATAGAATAGCCTGAATTCTCATGGTTCAATACTCTATCCGCAATATTCAGTAATCAAATCTCAATCCCCTATCTTCAATCCTCAATACTCAATTTCAATCCTCAAACCTCAATTCTCAATACTCAATACTCAATCCTCAATCGTCAATCCTCAATCGTCAATCCTCAATCCCCAATCCTCAATCTTCAATCCCCAATCCTCAATCCTCAATCCTCAATCCTCAATCCTCAACCTTCCATCCTCAATACTCAATCTTCAATCCACAATACTCAATCCTCAATCCTCAATCCTCAATCCTCAATCCTCAATCCTCAATCCTCAATACTCAGTCTGCAATCCTCAATCCTCAATCTTCAATCCTCAATCTTCAATCCTCAATACACAATCTTCAATCCTCTATCCTCAATCCTCAATCCTCAATCCTCAATCCTCAATCATCAATCCTCAATCTTCAATCCTCAAAACTCAATCTTCAATCCTCAATCCTCAATCCTCAAGTCTCATTCTTCAATCCTCAATACCCAATCCTCTATCTTCAATCCTCAATCCACAATCCTCAATCCTCAATCCTCAATCCTCAATCCTCAATCGTCAATCCTCAGTTCTCAATCTTCTATTCTCAGTCCTCAGTCCTCAAACCTCTATCCTCAACCCTCAGACCTAATCCTCCATCCTCAATTCTCAATCCTCAATCCTCAATAATCAATCCTCAATACTCAATCTTCAATCCTCAACCTTCAATCCTCAATACCCAATCCTCAATCTTCAATCCTCAATCCTCAATACTCAATTTCAATCCTCAATCCGCAACCCTCAATCCTCAATACTCAATCCTCAATCGTCAATCCTCAATCCCCAATCCTCAATCTTCAATCCTCAATACTCAATCCTCAGTACTCAATCCTCAATCCTCAATGCTCAATCCTCATACTTCAATCCTCAATACCCAATCCTCAATCTTCAATCCTCAATCCTCAATCCTCAATCCTCAATCCTCAATCCTCAGTCCTCAATCCTCAATCCTCAATCCTCAATCCTCAATCCTCAATCCTCAATCTTCAATCCTCAATACCCAATCCTCAGTCTTCAATCCTCAAACCTCAATACTCAATTTCAATCCTCAATCCTCAATTCTCAATCCTCAATCCTCAATCCTCAATCTTCAATCCTCAATCCCCAATCCTCAATCTTCAATCCTCAATCCTCAATCCTCAGTACTCAATCCTCAATCCTCAATCTTCAATCCTCAATCCCCAATCCTCAATCTTCAATCCTCAATCCTCAATCCTCAGTACTCAATCCTCAATCCTCAATCTTCAACCCTCAATCCTCATTCCTCAAACCTCAATCCACAACCCTCAGTACTCATCCTCAATTCTCAATTCTCAATCCTCAATCCTCAATCCTCAATCTTCAATCCTCAATAATCAATCTCCAATCCTAGATCCTCAATCCCCAATCTTCAATCCTTAATCCTCAATCCTCAGTCATAAATCCTCAATCTTCAATACTCAATCGTCAATCCTGAGTACTCAATCCTCAATCCTCAGTCCACAATCCTCAATATTCAATCCTCAATACTCAACCTTCAATCCTCAATCCTCAATCCTCAATCCTCAATCCTCAATTCTCAATACTCAATACTCAATCCTCAATCGCCAATCCTCAATCCTCAATCTTCAATCCTCAACACTCAATCTTCAATCCCCAATCCTCAATTCTCAATCCTCAATCCTCAATTTTCAATCCTCGATACTCAATCCTCAATTCTCAATCCTCAATCCTCAATCCTCAGACCTCAAACATCAATATTCAATCCTCAGTCCTCGTCCTCAATCCACAACCCTCAATCCTCAGTCCTCAATATTCAATCATCAATTTTCAATCTTCAATCCTCAATCCTCAATCCTCAATCCTCAATCTTCAATCCACAATCCTCAATCCTCAATACTCAATCTTCAATCTTCAATCCTCAATACTCAATCTTCAATCCTAGATCCTCAATCCCCAATCTTCAATCCTTAATCCTCAATCCTCAGTCCTCAATCCTCAATCCTCAATCCTCAAATCTCAATCCTCAACCGTCAGTCCTCGTCCTCAATCCTCAAACCTCAATCCTCAGTCCTCAATATTCAATCATCAACTTTCAATCTTCAATCCTCAATCCTCAATCCTCAATCCTCAATCCTCAATCCTCAATCTTCAATCCACAATCCTCAATCCTCAATACTCAATCTTCAATCTTCAATCCTCAATACTCAATCTTCAATCCTCAATCCTCAATCCTCAATCATCAATCCTCAATCTTCAATCCTCAAAACTCAATCTTCAATCCTCAATCCTCAATCCTCCAGCCTCATTCTTCAATCCTCAATACCCAATCCTCTATCTTCAATCCTCAATCCACAATCCTCAATCCTCAATCTTCAATCCTCAATCCTCAATCCTCAATCCTCAACCCTCAAACCTCGATCCTCAAACCTCATTCCTCAACCCTCAGTCCTCATACTCAAATCTCAATTCTCAATCCTCAATCCTCACTCCTCAATCTTCAATCCTCAATAATCAATCTCCAATCCTAGATCCTCAATCCCCAATCTTCAATCCTTAATCCTAAATCTTCAATCCTCAATCCCCAGTCCTCAACCTTCAATCCTCAATGCTCAATAATCAATCCTCAATCCTCAGTCCTCAATCCTCAATCCTCAATCCTCAAACCTCAATCCTCAACCGTCAGTCCTCATTCTCCATCCTCAATCCTCAATCCTCAATCCTCAATCTTCAATCCCCAATACTCAATCTTCAATACTCAATCCTCAATCCTCAATCCTCAATCCTCAGTCCTCAATCCTCAATCCTCAATCCTGAAACCTCAATCCTCAACCGTCAGTCCTCGTCCTCAATCCTCAAACCTCAATCCTCAATACTCAATATTCAATCATCAATACTCAATCTTCAATCCTCAATCCTCTATCCTCAATCCTCAATCCCCGACCCTCAATATTCAAGACACAACCCTCAGCCATCAATTCTCAATACTCAACCATCAATCCTCAATTCTCAATACTCAATAGAATAGCCTGAATTCTCATGGTTCAATACTCTATCCGCAATATTCAATAATCAAATCTCAATCCCCTATCTTCAATCCTCAATACTCAATTTCAATCCTCAAACCTCAATTCTCAATACTCAATACTCAATCCTCAATCGTCAATCCTCAATCGTCAATCCTCAATCCCCAATCCTCAATCTTCAATCCCCAATCCTCAATCCTCAATCCTCAATCCTCAATCCTCAACCTTCAATCCTCAATACTCAATCTTCAATCCACAATACTCAATCCTCAATCCTCAATCCTCAATCCTCAATCCTCAATCCTCAATCCTCAATACTCAGTCTGCAATCCTCAATCCTCAATCTTCAATCCTCAATCTTCAATCCTCAATACACAATCTTCAATCCTCTATCCTCAATCCTCAATCCTCAATCCTCAATCCTCAATCATCAATCCTCAATCTTCAATCCTCAAAACTCAATCTTCAATCCTCAATCCTCAATCCTCAAGTCTCATTCTTCAATCCTCAATACCCAATCCTCTATCTTCAATCCTCAATCCACAATCCTCAATCCTCAATCCTCAATCCTCAATCCTCAATCGTCAATCCTCAGTTCTCAATCTTCTATTCTCAGTCCTCAGTCCTCAAACCTCTATCCTCAACCCTCAGACCTAATCCTCCATCCTCAATTCTCAATCCTCAATCCTCAATATTCAATCCTCAATACTCAATCTTCAATCCTCAATCTTCAATACTCAATACCCAATCCTCAATCTTCAATCCTCAATCCTCAATACTCAATTTCAATCCTCAATCCGCAACCCTCAATCCTCAATACCCAATCCTCAATCGTCAATCCTCAATCCCCAATCCTCAATCTTCAATCCTCAATCCTCAATCCTCAGTACTCAATCCTCAATCCTCAGTGCTCAATCCTCATACTTCAATCCTCAATACCCAATCCTCAATCTTCAATCCTCAATCCTCAATCCTCAATCCTCAATCCTCAATCCTCAGTCCTCAATCCTCAATCCTCAATCCTCAATCCTCAATCCTCAATCCTCAATCTTCAATCCTCAATACCCAATCCTCAGTCTTCAATCCTCAAACCTCAATACTCAATTTCAATCCTCAATCCTCAATTCTCAATCCTCAATCCTCAATCCTCAATCTTCAATCCTCAATCCCCAATCCTCAATCTTCAATCCTGAATCCTCAATCCTCAGTACTCAATCCTCAATCCTCAATCTTCAATCCTCAATCCCCAATCCTCAATCTTCAATCCTCAATCCTCAATCCTCAGTACTCAATCCTCAATCCTCAATCTTCAACCCTCAATCCTCATTCCTCAAACCTCAATCCACAACCCTCAGTACTCATCCTCAATTCTCAATTCTCAATCCTCAATCCTCAATCCTCAATCTTCAATCCTCAATAATCAATCTCCAATCCTAGATCCTCAATCCCCAATCTTCAATCGTTAATCCTCAATCCTCAGTCATAAATCCTCAATCTTCAATACTCAATCGTCAATCCTGAGTACTCAATCCTCAATCCTCAGTCCACAATCCTCAATATTCAATCCTCAATACTCAACCTTCAATCCTCAATCCTCAATCCTCAATCCTCAATCCTCAATTCTCAATACTCAATACTCAATCCTCAATCGCCAATCCTCAATCCTCAATCTTCAATCCTCAACACTCAATCTTCAATCCCCAATCCTCAATTCTCAATCCTCAATCCTCAATTTTCAATCCTCGATACTCAATCCTCAATTCTCAATCCTCAATCCTCAATCCTCAGACCTCAAACATCAATATTCAATCCTCAGTCCTCGTCCTCAATCCACAACCCTCAATCCTCAGTCCTCAATATTCAATCATCAATTTTCAATCTTCAATCCTCAATCCTCAATCCTCAATCCTCAATCTTCAATCCACAATCCTCAATCCTCAATACTCAATCTTCAATCTTCAATCCTCAATACTCAATCTTCAATCCTAGATCCTCAATCCCCAATCTTCAATCATTAATCCTCAATCCTCAGTCCTCAATCCTCAATCCTCAATCCTCGAATCTCAATCCTCAACCGTCAGTCCTCGTCCTCAATCCTCAAACCTCAATCCTCAGTCCTCAATATTCAATCATCAACTTTCAATCTTCAATCCTCAATCCTCAATCCTCAATCCTCAATCCTCAATCCTCAATCTTCAATCCACAATCCTCAATCCTCAATACTCAATCTTCAATCTTCAATCCTCAATACTCAATCTTCAATCCTAGATCCTCAATCCCCAATCTTCAATCCTTAATCCTCAATCCTCAGTCCTCAATCCTCAATCCTCAATCCTCAAACCTCAATCCTCAACCGTCAGTCCTCGTCCTCAATCCTCAAACCTCAATTCTCAATCCTCAATATTCAATCATCAATACTCAATCTTCAATCCTCAATGCTCTATCCTCAATCCTCAATCCTCAATCCTCAATATTCAAGACACAACCCTCAGCCATCAATCCTCAATACTCAACCATCAATCTTCAATTCTCAATACTCAATAGTATATTCTGAATACTCATGATTCAATACTCAATCCACAACATTCAATAATCAAATCTCAATCCTCAATCTTCAATCCTCAATACACAATCTTCAATCCTCTATCCTCAATCCTCAATCCTCAATCCTCAATCCTCAATCCTCAATCCTCAATCTTCAATCCTCAACCTCAATCCTCAATCTTCAATCCTCAATACACAATCTTCAATCCTCTATCCTTAATCCTCAATCCTCAATCCTCAATCCTCAATCCTCAAACCTCAATCCTCAACCTTCAATCCTCAATACTCAATCTGCAATCCTCAATCCTCAAACCTCAATCCTCAATCCTCATTCTTGAATCCTCAATACCCAATCCACAATCTTCAATCCTCAATCCTCAATCCTCAATTCTCAATCCTCAATCCTCAATCCTCAGACCTCAAACATCAATATTCAATCCTCAGTCCTCGTCCTCAATCCACAACCCTCAATCCTCAGTCCTCAATATTCAATCATCAATTTTCAATCTTCAATCCTCAATCCTCAATCCTCAATCCTCAATCTTCAATCCTCAATCTTCAATCCACAATCCTCAATCCTCAATACTCAATCTTCAATCTTCAATCCTCAATACTCAATCTTCAATCCTCAATCCTCAATCCTCAATCATCAATCCTCAATCTTCAATCCTCAAAACTCAATCTTCAATCCTCAATCCTCAATCCTCAAGCCTCATTCTTCAATCCTCAATACCCAATCCTCTATCTTCCATCCTCAATCCACAATCCTCAATCCTCAATCTTCAATCCTCAATCCTCAATCCTCAATCCTCAACCCTCAAACCTCGATCCTCAAACCTCATTCCTCAACCCTCAGTCCTCATACTCAAATCTCAATTCTCAATCCTCAATCCTCACTCCTCAATCTTCAATCCTCAATAATCAATCTCCAATCCTAGATACTCAATCCCCAATCTTCAATCCTTAATCCTAAATCTTCAATCCTCAATCCCCAGTCCTCAACCTTCAATCCTCAATGCTCAATAATCAATCCTCAATCCTCAGTCCTCAATCCTCAATCCTCAATCCTCAAACCTCAATCCTCAACCGTCAGTCCTCATTCTCCATCCTCAATCCTCAATCCTCAATCCTCAATCTTCAATCCCCAATACTCAATCTTCAATCCTCAATCCTCAATCCTCAATCCTCAATACTCAATCCTCAGGCATCAATGCACAATCTTCAATACTCAATCCTCAATCCTCAATCCTCAATCCTCAGTCCTCAATCCTCAATCCTCAATCCTGAAACCTCAATCCTCAACCGTCAGTCCTCGTCCTCAATCCTCAAACCTCAATCCTCAATACTCAATATTCAATCATCAATACTCAATCTTCAATCCTCAATCCTCTATCCTCAAACCTCAATCCCCGACCCTCAATATTCAAGACACAACCCTCAGCCATCAATTCTCAATACTCAACCATCAATCCTCAATTCTCAATACTCAATAGAATAGCCTGAATTCTCATGGTTCAATACTCTATCCGCAATATTTAATAATCAAATCTCAATCCCCTATCTTCAATCCTCAATACTCAATTTCAATCCTCAAACCTCAATTCTCAATACTCAATACTCAATCCTCAATCGTCAATCCTCAATCCCCAATCCTCAATCTTCAATCACCAATCCTCAATCCTCAATCCTCAACCTTCAATCCTCAATACTCAATCTTCAATCCACAATACTCAATCCTCAATCCTCAATCCTCAATCCTCAATCCTCAATCCTCAATCCTCAATACTCAGTCTGCAATCCTCAATCCTCAATCCTCAATCCTCAATCTTCAATCCTCAATCTTCAATCCTCAATACACAATCCTCAATCCTCTATCCTCAATTCTCAATCCTCAATCCTCAATCCTCAATCATCAATCCTCAATCTTCAATCCTCAAAACTCAATCTTCAATCCTCAATCCTCAATCCTCAAGTCTCATTCTTCAATCCTCAATACCCAATCCTCTATCTTCAATCCTCAATCCACAATCCTCAATCCTCAATCCTCAATCCTCAATCCTCAATCCTCAATCCTCAGTTCTGAATCTTCTATTCTCAGTCCTCAGTCCTCAAACCTCTATCCTCAACCCTCAGACCTAATCCTCCATCCTCAATTCTCAATCCTCAATCCTCAATATTCAATCCTCAATACTCAATCTTCAATCCTCAATCTTCAATCCTCAATACCCAATCCTCAATCTTCAATCCTCAATCCTCAATACTCAATTTCAATCGTCAATCCGCAACCCTCAATCCTCAATACTCAATCCTCAATCGTCAATCCTCAATCCCCAATCCTCAATCTTCAATCCTCAATCCTCAATCCTCAGTACTCAATCCTCAACCCTCAATGCTCAATCCTCATACTTCAATCCTCAATACCCAATCCTCAATCTTCAATCCTCAATCCTCAATCCTCAATCCTCAATCCTCAATCCTCAGTCCTCAATCCTCAATCCTCAATCCTCAATCCTCAATCCTCAATCCTCAATCTTCAATCCTCAATACCCAATCCTCAGTCTTCAATCCTCAAACCTCAATACTCAATTTCAATCCTCAATCCTCAATTCTCAATCCTCAATCCTCAATCCTCAATCTTCAATCCTCAATCCCCAATCCTCAATCTTCAATCCTCAATCCTCAATCCTCAGTACTCAATCCTCAATCCTCAATCTTCAACCCTCAATCCTCATTCCTCAAACCTCAATCCTCAACCCTCAGTCCTCATCCTCAATTCTCAATCCTCAATCCTCAATCCTCAATCCTCAATCCTCAATCCTCAATACTCAATCTTCAATCTTCAATCCTCAATACTCAATCCTCAATTCTCGATCCTCAATCCTCAATCCTCAGACCTCAAACATCAATATTCAATCCTCAGTCCTCGTCCTCAATCCACAACCCTCAATCCTCAGTCCTCAATATTCAATCATCAATTTTCAATCTTCAATCCTCAATCCTCAATCCTCAATCCTCAATCTTCAATCCACAACCCTCAATCCTCAATACTCAATCTTCAATCTTCAATCCTCAATACTCAATCTTCAATCCTAGATCCTCAATCCCCAATCTTCAATCCTTAATCCTCAATCCTCAGTCCTCAATCCTCAATCCTCAATCCTCAAACCTCAATCCTCAACCGTCAGTCCTCGTCCTCAATCCTCAAACCTCAATCCTCAGTCCTCAATATTCAATCATCAATTTTCAATCTTCAATCCTCAATCCTCAATCCTCAATCCTCAATCCTCAATCCTCAATCTTCAATCCACAATCCTCAATCCTCAATACTCAATCTTCAATCTTCAATCCTCAATACTCAATCTTCAATCCTAGATCCTCAATCCCCAATCTTCAATCCTTAATCCTCAATCCTCAGTCCTCAATCCTCAAACCTCAATCCTCAAACCTTAATCCTCAACCGTCAGTCCTCGTCCTCAATCCTCAAACCTCAATTCTCAATCCTCAATATTCAATCATCAATACTCAATCTTCAATCCTCAATGCTCTATCCTCAATCCTCAATCCTCAATCCTCAATATTCAAGACACAACCCTCAGCCATCAATCCTCAATACTCAACCATCAATCTTCAATTCTCAATACTCAATAGTATATTCTGAATACTCATGGTTCAATACTCAATCCACAACATTCAATAATCAAATCTCAATCCTCAATCTTCAATCCTCAATACACAATCTTCAATCCTCTATCCTCAATCCTCAATCCTCAATCCTCAATCCTCAATCCTCAATCCTCAATCTTCAATCCTCAACCTCAATCCTCAATCCTCAATCCTCAATCCTCAATCTTCAATCCTCAATACACAATCTTCAATCCTCTATCCTTAATCCTCAATCATCAATCCTCAATCCTCAATCCTCAATCCTCAACCTTCAATCCTCAATACTCAATCTGCAATCCTCAATCCTCAATCCTCAATCCTCAATCCTCATACTTCAATCCTCAATACCCAATCCTCAATCGTCAATCCTCAATCCTCAATCCTCAATTCTCAATCTTCTATCCTCAGACCTCAGTCCTCAAACCTCTATACTCAACCCTCAGACCTGATCCTCCATCCTCAATCCTCAATCCTCAATCCTCAATATTCAATCCTCAATACTCAATCTTCAATCCTCAATCTTCAATCCTCAATACCCAATCCTCAATCTTCAATCCTCAATACTCAATACTCAATTTCAATCCTCAATCCGCAACCCTCAATCCTCAATACTCAATCCTCAATCGTCAATCCTCAATCCCCAATCCTCAATCTTCAATCCTGAATCCTCAATCCTCAGTACTCAATCCTCAATCCTCAATGCTCAATCCTCATACTTCAATCCTCAATACCCAATCCTCAATCTTCAATCCTCAATCCTCAATCCTCAATCCTCAATCCTCAATCCTCAGTCCTCAATCCTCAATCCTCAATCCTCAATCCTCAGTCCTCAATCCTCAATCCTCAATCCTCAATCCTCAATCCTCAATCCTCAATCTTCAATCCTCAATACCCAATCCTCAGTCTTCAACCCTCAAACCTCAATACTCAATTTCAATCCTCAAACCTCAATTCTCAATCCTCATTCCTCAATCCTCAATCTTCAATCCTCAATCCCCAATCCTCAATCTTCAATCCTCAATCCTCAATCCTCAGTACTCAATCCTCAATCCTCATTCTTCAACCCTCAATCCTCATTCCTCAAACCTCAATCCACAACCCTCAGTACTCATCCTCAATTCTCAATTCTCAATCCTCAATCCTCAACCCTCAATCTTCAATCCTCAATAATCAATCTCCAATCCTAGATCCTCAATCCCCAATCTTCAATCCTTAATCCTCAATCCTCAGTCATAAATCCTCAATCTTCAATACTCAATCGTCAAAGCTCAGTACTCAATCCTCAATCCTCAGTCCACAATCCTCAATATTCAATCCTCAATACTCAACCTTCAATCCTCAATCCTCAATCCTCAATCCTCAATCCTCAATTCTCAATACTCAATACTCAATCCTCAATCGCCAATCCTCAATCCTCAATCTTCAATCCTCAACACTCAATCTTCAATCCCCAATCCTCAATTCTCAATCCTCAATCCTCAATTTTCAATCCTCGATACTCAACCCTCAATTCTCAATCCTCAATCCTCAATCCTCAGACCTCAAACATCAATATTCAATCCTCAGTCCTCGTCCTCAATCCACAACCCTCAATCCTCAGTCCTCAATATTCAATCATCAATTTTCAATCTTCAATCCTCAATCCTCAATCCTCAATCCTCAATCTTCAATCCACAATCCTCAATCCTCAATACTCAATCTTCAATCTTCAATCCTCAATACTCAATCTTCAATCCTAGATCCTCAATCCCCAATCTTCAATCCTTAATCCTCAATCCTCAGTCCTCAATCCTCAATCCTCAATCCTCAAACCTCAATATTCAAGACACAACCCTCAGCCATCAATCCTCAATACTCAACCATCAATCTTCAATTCTCAATACTCAATAGTATATTCTGAATACTCATGGTTCAATACTCAATCCACAACATTCAATAATCAAATCTCAATCCTCAATCTTCAAACCTCAATACACAATCTTCAATCCTCTATCCTCAATCATCAATCCTCAATCCTCAATCCTCAATCCTCAATCCTCAATCTTCAATCCTCAACCTCAATCCTCAATCCTCAATCCTCAATCCTCAATCTTCAATCCTCAATACACAATCTTCAATCCTCTATCCTTAATCCTCAATCCTCAATCCTCAATCCTCAATCCTCAATCCTCAACCTTCAATCCTCAATACTCAGTCTGCAATCCTCAATCCTCAAACCTCAATCCTCAATCCTCATTCTTGAATCCTCAATACCCAATCCACAATCTTCAATCCTCAATCCTCAATCCTCAATTCTCAATCCTCAATCCTCAATTCTCAGACCTCAAACATCAATATTCAATCCTCGGTCCTCGTCCTCAATCCACAACCCTCAATCCTCAGTCCTCAATATTCAATCATCAATTTTCAATCTTCAATCCTCAATCCTCAATCCTCAATTCTCAATCCTCAATCCTCAATCTTCAATCCACAATCCTCAATCCTCAATACTCAATCTTCAATCTTCAATCCTCAATACTCAATCTTCAATCCTCAATCCTCAATCCTCAATCATCAATCCTCAATCTTCAATCCTCAAAACTCAATATTCAATCCTCAATCCTCAATCCTCAAGCCTCATTCTTCAATCCTCAATACCCAATCCTCTATCTTCAATCCTCAATCCACAATCCTCAATCCTCAATCTTCAATCGTCAATCCTCAATCCTCAATCCTCGACCCTCAAACCTCGATCCTCAAACCTCATTCCTCAACCCTCAGTCCTCATACTCAAATCTCAATTCTCAATCCTCAATCCTCACTCCTCAATCTTCAATCCTCAATAATCAATCTCCAATCCTAGATCCTCAATCCCCAGTCTTCAATCCTTAATCCTAAATCTTCAATCCTCAATCCCCAGTCCTCAGTCTTCAATCCTCAATGCTCAATAATCAATCCTCAATGCTCAGACCTCAATCCTCAATCCTCAATCCTCAAACCTCAATCCTCAACCGTCAGTCCTCATCCTCCATCCTCAATCCTCAATCCTCAATCTTCAATCCTCAACACTCAATCTTCAATCCCCAATCCTCAATTCTCAATCCTCAATACTCAATTTTCAATCCTCGATACTCAATCCTCAATTCTCAATCCTCAATCCTCAATCCTCAGACCTCAAACATCAATATTCAATCCTCAGTCCTCGTCCTCAATCCACAACCCTCAATCCTCAGTCCTCAATATTCAATCATCAATTTTCAATCTTCAATCCTCAATCCTCAATCCTCAATCCTCAATCTTCAATCCACAATCCTCAATCCTCAATACTCAATCTTCAATCTTCAATCCTCAATACTCAATCTTCAATCCTAGATCCTCAATCCCCAATCTTCAATCCTTAATCCTCAATCCTCAGTCCTCAATCCTCAATCCTCAATCCTCAAACCTCAATCCTCAACCGTCAGTCCTCGTCCTCAATCCTCAAACCTCAATCCTCAGTCCTCAATATTCAATCATCAATTTTCAATCTTCAATCCTCAATCCTCAATCCTCAATCCTCAATCCTCAATCCTCAATCTTCAATCCACAATCCTCAATCCTGAATACTCAATCTTCAATCTTCAATCCTCAATACTCAATCTTCAATCCTAGCTCCTCAATCCCCAATCTTCAATCCTTAATCCTCAATCCTCAGTCCTCAATCCTCAATCCTCAATCCTCAAACCTCAGTCCTCAACCGTCAGTCCTCGTCCTCAATCCTCAAACCTCAATTCTCAATCCTCAATATTCAATCATCAATACTCAATCTTCAATCCTCAATGCTCTATCCTCAATCCTCAATCCTCAATCCTCAATATTCAAGACACAACCCTCAGCCATCAATCCTCAATACTCAACCATCAATCTTCAATTCTCAATACTCAATAGTATATTCTGAATACTCATGGTTCAATACTCAATCCACAACATTCAATAATCAAATCTCAATCCTCAATCTTCAATCCTCAATACACAATCTTCAATCCTCTATCCTCAATCCTCAATCCTCAATCCTCAATCCTCAATCCTCAATCCTCAATCTTCAATCCTCAACCTCAATCCTCAATCCTCAATCCTCAATCCTCAATCTTCAATCCTCAATACACAATCTTGAATCCTCTATCCTTAATCCTCAATCCTCAATCCTCAATCCTCAATCCTCAATCCTCAACCTTCAATCCTCAATACTCAATCTGCAATCCTCAATCGTCAAACCTCAATCCTCAATTCTCAATCCTCAATCCTCAATCCTCAGACCTCAAACATCAATATTCAATCCTCAGTCCTCGTCCTCAATCCACAACCCTCAATCCTCAGTCCTCAATATTCAATCATCAATTTTCAATCTTCAATCCTCAATCCTCAATCCTCAATCCTCAATCCTCAATCCTCAATCTTCAATCCACAATCCTCAATCCTCAATACTCAATCTTCAATCTTCAATCCTCAATACTCAATCTTCAATCCTCAATCCTCAATCCTCAATCATCAATCCTCAATCTTCAATCCTCAAAACTCAATCTTCAATCCTCAATCCTCAATCCTCCAGCCTCATTCTTCAATCCTCAATACCCAATCCTCTATCTTCAATCCTCAATCCACAATCCTCAATCCTCAATCTTCAATCCTCAATCCTCAATCCTCAATCCTCAACCCTCAAACCTCGATCCTCAAACCTCATTCCTCAACCCTCAGTCCTCATACTCAAATCTCAATTCTCAATCCTCAATCCTCACTCCTCAATCTTCAATCCTCAATAATCAATCTCCAATCCTAGATCCTCAATCCCCAATCTTCAATCCTTAATCCTAAATCTTCAATCCTCAATCCCCAGTCCTCAACCTTCAATCCTCAATGCTCAATAATCAATCCTCAATCCTCAGTCCTCAATCCTCAATCCTCAATCCTCAAACCTCAATCCTCAACCGTCAGTCCTCATTCTCCATCCTCAATCCTCAATCCTCAATCCTCAATCTCCAATCCCCAATACTCAATCTTCAATACTCAATCCTCAATCCTCAATCCTCAATCCTCAGTCCTCAATCCTCAATCCTCAATCCTGAAACCTCAATCCTCAGCCGTCAGTCCTCGTCCTCAATCCTCAAACCTCAATCCTCAATACTCAATATTCAATCATCAATACTCAATCTTCAATCCTCAATCCTCTATCCTCAATCCTCAATCCCCGACCCTCAATATTCAAGACACAACCCTCAGCCATCAATTCTCAATACTCAACCATCAATCCTCAATTCTCAATACTCAATAGAATAGCCTGAATTCTCATGGTTCAATACTCTATCCGCAATATTCAGTAATCAAATCTCAATCCCCTATCTTCAATCCTCAATACTCAATTTCAATCCTCAAACCTCAATTCTCAATACTCAATACTCAATCCTCAATCGTCAATCCTCAATCGTCAATCCTCAATCCCCAATCCTCAATCTTCAATCCCCAATCCTCAATCCTCAATCCTCAATCCTCAATCCTCAACCTTCCATCCTCAATACTCAATCTTCAATCCACAATACTCAATCCTCAATCCTCAATCCTCAATCCTCAATCCTCAATCCTCAATCCTCAATACTCAGTCTGCAATCCTCAATCCTCAATCTTCAATCCTCAATCTTCAATCCTCAATACACAATCTTCAATCCTCTATCCTCAATCCTCAATCCTCAATCCTCAATCCTCAATCATCAATCCTCAATCTTCAATCCTCAAAACTCAATCTTCAATCCTCAATCCTCAATCCTCAAGTCTCATTCTTCAATCCTCAATACCCAATCCTCTATCTTCAATCCTCAATCCACAATCCTCAATCCTCAATCCTCAATCCTCAATCCTCAATCGTCAATCCTCAGTTCTCAATCTTCTATTCTCAGTCCTCAGTCCTCAAACCTCTATCCTCAACCCTCAGACCTAATCCTCCATCCTCAATTCTCAATCCTCAATCCTCAATAATCAATCCTCAATACTCAATCTTCAATCCTCAATCTTCAATCCTCAATACCCAATCCTCAATCTTCAATCCTCAATCCTCAATACTCAATTTCAATCCTCAATCCGCAACCCTCAATCCTCAATACTCAATCCTCAATCGTCAATCCTCAATCCCCAATCCTCAATCTTCAATCCTCAATACTCAATCCTCAGTACTCAATCCTCAATCCTCAATGCTCAATCCTCATACTTCAATCCTCAATACCCAATCCACAATCTTCAATCCTCAATCCTCAATCCTCAATCCTCAATCCTCAATCCTCAGTCCTCAATCCTCAATCCTCAATCCTCAATCCTCAATCCTCAATCCTCAATCTACAATCCTCAATACCCAATCCTCAGTCTTCAATCCTCAAACCTCAATACTCAATTTCAATCCTCAATCCTCAATTCTCAATCCTCAATCCTCAATCCTCAATCTTCAATCCTCAATCCCCAATCCTCAATCTTCAATCCTCAATCCTCAATCCTCAGTACTCAATCCTCAATCCTCAATCTTCAATCCTCAATCCCCAATCCTCAATCTTCAATCCTCAATCCTCAATCCTCAGTACTCAATCCTCAATCCTCAATCTTCAACCCTCAATCCTCATTCCTCAAACCTCAATCCACAACCCTCAGTACTCATCCTCAATTCTCAATTCTCAATCCTCAATCCTCAATCCTCAATCTTCAATCCTCAATAATCAATCTCCAATCCTAGATCCTCAATCCCCAATCTTCAATCCTTAATCCTCAATCCTCAGTCATAAATCCTCAATCTTCAATACTCAATCGTCAATCCTGAGTACTCAATCCTCAATCCTCAGTCCACAATCCTCAATATTCAATCCTCAATACTCAACCTTCAATCCTCAATCCTCAATCCTCAATCCTCAATCCTCAATTCTCAATACTCAATACTCAATCCTCAATCGCCAATCCTCAATCCTCAATCTTCAATCCTCAACACTCAATCTTCAATCCCCAATCCTCAATTCTCAATCCTCAATCCTCAATTTTCAATCCTCGATACTCAATCCTCAATTCTCAATCCTCAATCCTCAATCCTCAGACCTCAAACATCAATATTCAATCCTCAGTCCTCGTCCTCAATCCACAACCCTCAATCCTCAGTCCTCAATATTCAATCATCAATTTTCAATCTTCAATCCTCAATCCTCAATCCTCAATCCTCAATCTTCAATCCACAATCCTCAATCCTCAATACTCAATCTTCAATCTTCAATCCTCAATACTCAATCTTCAATCCTAGATCCTCAATCCCCAATCTTCAATCCTTAATCCTCAATCCTCAGTCCTCAATCCTCAATCCTCAATCCTCAAATCTCAATCCTCAACCGTCAGTCCTCGTCCTCAATCCTCAAACCTCAATCCTCAGTCCTCAATATTCAATCATCAACTTTCAATCTTCAATCCTCAATCCTCAATCCTCAATCCTCAATCCTCAATCCTCAACCTTCAATCCACAATCCTCAATACTCAATACTCAATCTTCAATCTTCAATCCTCAATACTCAATCTTCAATCCTCAATCCTCAATCCTCAATCATCAATCCTCAATCTTCAATCCTCAAAACTCAATCTTCAATCCTCAATCCTCAATCCTCCAGCCTCATTCTTCAATCCTCAATACCCAATCCTCTATCTTCAATCCTCAATCCACAATCCTCAATCCTCAATCTTCAATCCTCAATCCTCAATCCTCAATCCTCAACCCTCAAACCTCGATCCTCAAACCTCATTCCTCAACCCTCAGTCCTCATACTCAAATCTCAATTCTCAATCCTCAATCCTCACTCCTCAATCTTCAATCCTCAATAATCAATCTCCAATCCTAGATCCTCAATCCCAAATCTTCAATCCTTAATCCTAAATCTTCAATCCTCAATCCCCAGTCCTCAACCTTCAATCCTCAATGCTCAATAATCAATCCTCAATCCTCAGTCCTCAATCCTCAATCCTCAATCCTCAAACCTCAATCCTCAACCGTCAGTCCTCATTCTCCATCCTCAATCCTCAATCCTCAATCCTCAATCTTCAATCCCCAATACTCAATCTTCAATACTCAATCCTCAATCCTCAATCCTCAATCCTCAGTCCTCAATCCTCAATCCTCAATCCTGAAACCTCAATCCTCAACCGTCAGTCCTCGTCCTCAATCCTCAAACCTCAATCCTCAATACTCAATATTCAATCATCAATACTCAATCTTCAATCCTCAATCCTCTATCCTCAATCCTCAATCCCCGACCCTCAATATTCAAGACACAACCCTCAGCCATCAATTCTCAATACTCAACCATCAATCCTCAATTCTCAATACTCAATAGAATAGCCTGAATTCTCATGGTTCAATACTCTATCCGCAATATTCAATAATCAAATCTCAATCCCCTATCTTCAATCCTCAATACTCAATTTCAATCCTCAAACCTCAATTCTCAATACTCAATACTCAATCCTCAATCGTCAATCCTCAATCGTCAATCCTCAATCCCCAATCCTCAATCTTCAATCCCCAATCCTCAATCCTCAATCCTCAATCCTCAATCCTCAACCTTCAATCCTCAATACTCAATCTTCAATCCACAATACTCAATCCTCAATCCTCAATCCTCAATCCTCAATCCTCAATCCTCAATCCTCAATACTCAGTCTGCAATCCTCAATCCTCAATCTTCAATCCTCAATCTTCAATCCTCAATACACAATCTTCAATCCTCTATCCTCAATCCTCAATCCTCAATCCTCAATCCTCAATCATCAATCCTCAATCTTCAATCCTCAAAACTCAATCTTCAATCCTCAATCCTCAATCCTCAAGTCTCATTCTTCAATCCTCAATACCCAATCCTCTATCTTCAATCCTCAATCCACAATCCTCAATCCTCAATCCTCAATCCTCAATCCTCAATCGTCAATCCTCAGTTCTCAATCTTCTATTCTCAGTCCTCAGTCCTCAAACCTCTATCCTCAACCCTCAGACCTAATCCTCCATCCTCAATTCTCAATCCTCAATCCTCAATATTCAATCCTCAATACTCAATCTTCAATCCTCAATCTTCAATCCTCAATACCCAATCCTCAATCTTCAATCCTCAATCCTCAATACTCAATTTCAATCCTCAATCCGCAACCCTCAATCCTCAATACTCAATCCTCAATCGTCAATCCTCAATCCCCAATCCTCAATCTTCAATCCTCAATCCTCAATCCTCAGTACTCAATCCTCAATCCTCAGTGCTCAATCCTCATACTTCAATCCTCAATACCCAATCCTCAATCTTCAATCCTCAATCCTCAATCCTCAATCCTCAATCCTCAATCCTCAGTCCTCAATCCTCAATCCTCAATCCTCAATCCTCAATCCTCAATCCTCAATCTTCAATCCTCAATACCCAATCCTCAGTCTTCAATCCTCAAACCTCAATACTCAATTTCAATCCTCAATCCTCAATTCTCAATCCTCAATCCTCAATCCTCAATCTTCAATCCTCAATCCCCAATCCTCAATCTTCAATCCTGAATCCTCAATCCTCAGTACTCAATCCTCAATCCTCAATCTTCAATCCTCAATCCCCAATCCTCAATCTTCAATCCTCAATCCTCAATCCTCAGTACTCAATCCTCAATCCTCAATCTTCAACCCTCAATCCTCATTCCTCAAACCTCAATCCACAACCCTCAGTACTCATCCTCAATTCTCAATTCTCAATCCTCAATCCTCAATCCTCAATCTTCAATCCTCAATAATCAATCTCCAATCCTAGATCCTCAATCCCCAATCTTCAATCGTTAATCCTCAATCCTCAGCCATAAATCCTCAATCTTCAATACTCAATCGTCAATCCTGAGTACTCAATCCTCAATCCTCAGTCCACAATCCTCAATATTCAATCCTCAATACTCAACCTTCAATCCTCAATCCTCAATCCTCAATCCTCAATCCTCAATTCTCAATACTCAATACTCAATCCTCAATCGCCAATCCTCAATCCTCAATCTTCAATCCTCAACACTCAATCTTCAATCCCCAATCCTCAATTCTCAATCCTCAATCCTCAATTTTCAATCCTCGATACTCAATCCTCAATTCTCAATCCTCAGTCCTCAATCCTCAGACCTCAAACATCAATATTCAATCCTCAGTCCTCGTCCTCAATCCACAACCCTCAATCCTCAGTCCTCAATATTCAATCATCAATTTTCAATCTTCAATCCTCAATCCTCAATCCTCAATCCTCAATCTTCAATCCACAATCCTCAATCCTCAATACTCAATCTTCAATCTTCAATCCTCAATACTCAATCTTCAATCCTAGATCCTCAATCCCCAATCTTCAATCATTAATCCTCAATCCTCAGTCCTCAATCCTCAATCCTCAATCCTCGAATCTCAATCCTCAACCGTCAGTCCTCGTCCTCAATCCTCAAACCTCAATCCTCAGTCCTCAATATTCAATCATCAACTTTCAATCTTCAATCCTCAATCCTCAATCCTCAATCCTCAATCCTCAATCCTCAATCTTCAATCCACAATCCTCAATCCTCAATACTCAATCTTCAATCTTCAATCCTCAATACTCAATCTTCAATCCTAGATCCTCAATCCCCAATCTTCAATCCTTAATCCTCAATCCTCAGTCCTCAATCCTCAATCCTCAATCCTCAAACCTCAATCCTCAACCGTCAGTCCTCGTCCTCAATCCTCAAACCTCAATTCTCAATCCTCAATATTCAATCATCAATACTCAATCTTCAATCCTCAATGCTCTATCCTCAATCCTCAATCCTCAATCCTCAATATTCAAGACACAACCCTCAGCCATCAATCCTCAATACTCAACCATCAATCTTCAATTCTCAATACTCAATAGTATATTCTGAATACTCATGATTCAATACTCAATCCACAACATTCAATAATCAAATCTCAATCCTCAATCTTCAATCCTCAATACACAATCTTCAATCCTCTATCCTCAATCCTCAATCCTCAATCCTCAATCCTCAATCCTCAATCCTCAATCTTCAATCCTCAACCTCAATCCTCAATCTTCAATCCTCAATACACAATCTTCAATCCTCTATCCTTAATCCTCAATCCTCAATCCTCAATCCTCAATCCTCAATCCTCAACCTTCAATCCTCAATACTCAATCTGCAATCCTCAATCCTCAAACCTCAATCCTCAATCCTCATTCTTGAATCCTCAATACCCAATCCACAATCTTCAATCCTCAATCCTCAATCCTCAATTCTCAATCCTCAATCCTCAATCCTCAGACCTCAAACATCAATATTCAATCCTCAGTCCTCGTCCTCAATCCACAACCCTCAATCCTCAGTCCTCAATATTCAATCATCAATTTTCAATCTTCAATCCTCAATCCTCAATCCTCAATCCTCAATCTTCAATCCTCAATCTTCAATCCACAATCCTCAATCCTCAATACTCAATCTTCAATCTTCAATCCTCAATACTCAATCTTCAATCCTCAATCCTCAATCCTCAATCATCAATCCTCAATCTTCAATCCTCAAAACTCAATCTTCAATCCTCAATCCTCAATCCTCAAGCCTCATTCTTCAATCCTCAATACCCAATCCTCTATCTTCCATCCTCAATCCACAATCCTCAATCCTCAATCTTCAATCCTCAACCCTCAATCCTCAATCCTCAACCCTCAAACCTCGATCCTCAAACCTCATTCCTCAACCCTCAGTCCTCATACTCAAATCTCAATTCTCAATCCTCAATCCTCACTCCTCAATCTTCAATCCTCAATAATCAATCTCCAATCCTAGATACTCAATCCCCAATCTTCAATCCTTAATCCTAAATCTTCAATCCTCAATCCCCAGTCCTCAACCTTCAATCCTCAATGCTCAATAATCAATCCTCAATCCTCAGTCCTCAATCCTCAATCCTCAATCCTCAAACCTCAATCCTCAACCGTCAGTCCTCATTCTCCATCCTCAATCCTCAATCCTCAATCCTCAATCATCAATCCCCAATACTCAATCTTCAATCCTCAATCCTCAATCCTCAATCCTCAATACTCAATCCTCAGGCATCAATGCACAATCTTCAATACTCAATCCTCAATCCTCAATCCTCAATCCTCAGTCCTCAATCCTCAATCCTCAATCCTGAAACCTCAATCCTCAACCGTCAGTCCTCGTCCTCAATCCTCAAACCTCAATCCTCAATACTCAATATTCAATCATCAATACTCAATCTTCAATCCTCAATCCTCTATCCTCAAACCTCAATCCCCGACCCTCAATATTCAAGACACAACCCTCAGCCATCAATTCTCAATACTCAACCATCAATCCTCAATTCTCAATACTCAATAGAATAGCCTGAATTCTCATGGTTCAATACTCTATCCGCAATATTCAATAATCAAATCTCAATCCCCTATCTTCAATCCTCAATACTCAATTTCAATCCTCAAACCTCAATTCTCAATACTCAATACTCAATCCTCAATCGTCAATCCTCAATCCCCAATCCTCAATCTTCAATCACCAATCCTCAATCCTCAATCCTCAACCTTCAATACACAATACTCAATCTTCAATCCACAATACTCAATCCTCAATCCTCAATCCTCAATCCTCAATCCTCAATCCTCAATCCTCAATACTCAGTCTGCAATCCTCAATCCTCAATCCTCAATCCTCAATCTTCAATCCTCAATCTTCAATCCTCAATACACAATCCTCAATCCTCTATCCTCAATACTCAATCCTCAATCCTCAATCCTCAATCATCAATCCTCAATCTTCAATCCTCAAAACTCAATCTTCGATCCTCAATCCTCAATCCTCAAGTCTCATTCTTCAATCCTCAATACCCAATCCTCTATCTTCAATCCTCAATCCACAATCCTCAATCCTCAATCCTCAATCCTCAATCCTCAATCCTCAATCCTCAGTTCTGAATCTTCTATTCTCAGTCCTCAGTCCTCAAACCTCTATCCTCAACCCTCAGACCTGATCCTCCATCCTCAATTCTCAATCCTCAATCCTCAATATTCAATCCTCAATACTCAATCTTCAATCCTCAATCTTCAATCCTCAATACCCAATCCTCAATCTTCAATCCTCAATCCTCAATGCTCAATTTCAATCGTCAATCCGCAACCCTCAATCCTCAATACTCAATCCTCAATCGTCAATCCTCAATCCCCAATCCTCAATCTTCAATCCTCAATCCTCAATCCTCAGTACTCAATCCTCAACCCTCAATGCTCAATCCTCATACTTCAATCCTCAATACCCAATCCTCAATCTTCAATCCTCAATCCTCAATCCTCAATCCTCAATCCTCAATCCTCAGTCCTCAATCCTCAATCCTCAATCCTCAATCCTCAATCCTCAATCCTCAATCTTCAATCCTCAATACCCAATCCTCAGTCTTCAATCCTCAAACCTCAATACTCAATTTCAATCCTCAATCCTCAATTCTCAATCCTCAATCCTCAATCCTCAATCTTCAATCCTCAATCCCCAATCCTCAATCTTCAATCCTCAATCCTCAATCCTCAGTACTCAATCCTCAATCCTCAATCTTCAACCCTCAATCCTCATTCCTCAAACCTCAATCCTCAACCCTCAGTCCTCATCCTCAATTCTCAATCCTCAATCCTCAATCCTCAATCCTCAATCCTCAATCCTCAATACTCAATCTTCAATCTTCAATCCTCAATACTCAATCCTCAATTCTCGATCCTCAATCCTCAATCCTCAGACCTCAAACATCAATATTCAATCCTCAGTCCTCGTCCTCAATCCACAACCCTCAATCCTCAGTCCTCAATATTCAATCATCAATTTTCAATCTTCAATCCTCAATCCTCAATCCTCAATCCTCAATCTTCAATCCACAACCCTCAATCCTCAATACTCAATCTTCAATCTTCAATCCTCAATACTCAATCTTCAATCCTAGATCCTCAATCCCCAATCTTCAATCCTTAATCCTCAATCCTCAGTCCTCAATCCTCAATCCTCAATCCTCAAACCTCAATCCTCAACCGTCAGTCCTCGTCCTCAATCCTCAAACCTCAATCCTCAGTCCTCAATATTCAATCATCAATTTTCAATCTTCAATCCTCAATCCTCAATCCTCAATCCTCAATCCTCAATCCTCAATCTTCAATCCACAATCCTCAATCCTCAATACTCAATCTTCAATCTTCAATCCTCAATACTCAATCTTCAATCCTAGATCCTCAATCCCCAATCTTCAATCCTTAATCCTCAATCCTCAGTCCTCAATCCTCAAACCTCAATCCTCAAACCTTAATCCTCAACCGTCAGTCCTCGTCCTCAATCCTCAAACCTCAATTCTCAATCCTCAATATTCAATCATCAATACTCAATCTTCAATCCTCAATGCTCTATCCTCAATCCTCAATCCTCAATCCTCAATATTCAAGACACAACCCTCAGCCATCAATCCTCAATACTCAACCATCAATCTTCAATTCTCAATACTCAATAGTATATTCTGAATACTCATGGTTCAATACTCAATCCACAACATTCAATAATCAAATCTCAATCCTCAATCTTCAATCCTCAATACACAATCTTCAATCCTCTATCCTCAATCCTCAATCCTCAATCCTCAATCCTCAATCCTCAATCCTCAATCTTCAATCCTCAACCTCAATCCTCAATCCTCAATCCTCAATCCTCAATATTCAATCCTCAATACACAATCTTCAATCCTCTATCCTTAATCCTCAATCCTCAATCCTCAATCCTCAATCCTCAATCCTCAACCTTCAATCCTCAATACTCAATCTGCAATCCTCAAACCTCAATCCTCAATCATCAATCCTCATACTTCAATCCTCAATACCCAATCCTCGATCGTCAATCCTCAATCCTCAATCCTCAATTCTCAATCTTCTGTCCTCAGACCTCAGTCCTCAAACCTCTATACTCAACCCTCAGACCTGATCCTCCATCCTCAATCCTCAATCCTCAATCCTCAATATTCAATCCTCAATACTCAATCTTGAATCCTCAATCTTCAATCCTCAATACCCAATCCTCAATCTTCAATCCTCAATCCTCAATACTCAATTTCAATCCTCAATCCGCAACACTCAATCCTCAATACTCAATCCTCAATCGTCAATCCTCAATCCCCAATCCTCAATCTTCAATCCTGAATCCTCAATCCTCAGTACTCAATCCTCAATCCTCAATGCTCAATCCTCATACTTCAATCCTCAATACCCAATCCTCAATCTTCAATCCTCAATCCTCAATCCTCAATCCTCAATCCTCAATCCTCAGTCCTCAATCCTCAATCCTCAATCCTCAATCCTCAATCCTCAATCCTCAATCTTCAATCCTCAATACCCAATCCTCAGTCTTCAACCCTCAAACCTCAATACTCAATTTCAATCCTCAAACCTCAATTCTCAATCCTCAATCCTCAATCCTCAATCTTCAATCCTCAATCCCCAATCCTCAATCTTCAATCCACAATCCTCAATCCTCAGTACTCAATCCTCAATCCTCAATCTTCAACCCTCAATCCTCATTCCTCAAACCTCAATCCTCAACCCTCAGTCCTCATCCTCAATTCTCAATCCTCAATCCTCAATCCTCAATCCTCAATCCTCAATCCTCAATACTCAATCTTCAATCTTCAATCCTCAATACTCAATCCTCAATTCTCGATCCTCAATCCTCAATCCTCAGACCTCAAACATCAATATTCAATCCTCAGTCCTCGTCCTCAATCCACAACCCTCAATCCTCAGTCCTCAATATTCAATCAACAATTTTCAATCTTCAATCCTCAATCCTCAATCCTCAATCCTCAATCTTCAATCCACAACCCTCAATCCTCAATACTCAATCTTCAACCTTCAATCCTCAATACTCAATCTTCAATCCTAGATCCTCAATCCCCAATCTTCAATCCTTAATCCTCAATCCTCAGTCCTCAATCCTCAATCCTCAATCCTCAAACCTCAATCCTCAACCGTCAGTCCTCGTCCTCAATCCTCAAACCTCAATCCTCAGTCCTCAATATTCAATCATCAATTTTCAATCTTCAATCCTCAATCCTCAATCCTCAATCCTCAATCCTCAATCCTCAATCTTCAATCCACAATCCTCAATCCTCAATACTCAATCTTCAATCTTCAATCCTCAATACTCAATCTTCAATCCTAGATCCTCAATCCCCAATCTTCAATCCTTAATCCTCAATCCTCAGTCCTCAATCCTCAAACCTCAATCCTCAAACCTTAATCCTCAACCGTCAGTCCTCGTCCTCAATCCTCAAACCTCAATTCTCAATCCTCAATATTCAATCATCAATACTCAATCTTCAATCCTCAATGCTCTATCCTCAATCCTCAATCCTCAATCCTCAATATTCAAGACACAACCCTCAGCCATCAATCCTCAATACTCAACCATCAATCTTCAATTCTCAATACTCAATAGTATATTCTGAATACTCATGGTTCAATACTCAATCCACAACATTCAATAATCAAATCTCAATCCTCAATCTTCAATCCTCAATACACAATCTTCAATCCTCTATCCTCAATCCTCAATCCTCAATCCTCAATCCTCAATCCTCAATCCTCAATCTTCAATCCTCAACCTCAATCCTCAATCCTCAATCCTCAATCCTCAATATTCAATCCTCAATACACAATCTTCAATCCTCTATCCTTAATCCTCAATCCTCAATCCTCAATCCTCAATCCTCAACCTTCAATCCTCAATACTCAATCTGCAATCCTCAAACCTCAATCCTCAATCCTCAATCCTCATACTTCAATCCTCAATACCCAATCCTCGATCGTCAATCCTCAATCCTCAATCCTCAATTCTCAATCTTCTATCCTCAGACCTCAGTCCTCAAACCTCTATACTCAACCCTCAGACCTGATCCTCCATCCTCAATCCTCAATCCTCAATCCTCAATATTCAATCCTCAATACTCAATCTTCAATCCTCAATCTTCAATCCTCAATACCCAATCCTCAATCTTCAATCCTCAATCCTCAATACTCAATTTCAATCCTCAATCCGCAACACTCAATCCTCAATACTCAATCCTCAATCGTCAATCCTCAATCCCCAATCCTCAATCTTCAATCCTGAATCCTCAATCCTCAGTACTCAATCCTCAATCCTCAATGCTCAATCCTCATACTTCAATCCTCAATACCCAATCCTCAATCTTCAATCCTCAATCCTCAATCCTCAATCCTCAATCCTCAATCCTCAGTCCTCAATCCTCAATCCTCAATCCTCAATCCTCAATCCTCAATCCTCAATCTTCAATCCTCAATACCCAATCCTCAATCCTCAATCCTCAATCCTCAATCCTCAATCCTCAATCCTCAATACTCAGTCTGCAATCCTCAATCCTCAATCCTCAATCCTCAATCTTCAATCCTCAATCTTCAATCCTCAATACACAATCCTCAATCCTCTATCCTCAATCCTCAATCCTCAATCCTCAATCCTCAATCATCAATCCTCAATCTTCAATCCTCAAAACTCAATCTTCGATCCTCAATCCTCAATCCTCAAGTCTCATTCTTCAATCCTCAATACCCAATCCTCTATCTTCAATCCTCAATCCACAATCCTCAATCCTCAATCCTCAATCCTCAATCCTCAATCCTCAATCCTCAGTTCTGAATCTTCTATTCTCAGTCCTCAGTCCTCAAACCTCTATCCTCAACCCTCAGACCTAATCCTCCATCCTCAATTCTCAATCCTCAATCCTCAATATTCAATCCTCAATACTCAATCTTCAATCCTCAATCTTCAATCCTCAATACCCAATCCTCAATCTTCAATCCTCAATCCTCAATACTCAATTTCAATCGTCAATCCGCAACCCTCAATCCTCAATACTCAATCCTCAATCGTCAATCCTCAATCCCCAATCCTCAATCTTCAATCCTCAATCCTCAATCCTCAGTACTCAATCCTCAACCCTCAATGCTCAATCCTCATACTTCAATCCTCAATACCCAATCCTCAATCTTCAATCCTCAATCCTCAATCCTCAATCCTCAATCCTCAATCCTCAGTCCTCAATCCTCAATCCTCAATCCTCAATCCTCAATCCTCAATCCTCAATCTTCAATCCTCAATACCCAATCCTCAGTCTTCAATCCTCAAACCTCAATACTCAATTTCAATCCTCAATCCTCAATTCTCAATCCTCAATCCTCAATCCTCAATCTTCAATCCTCAATCCCCAATCCTCAATCTTCAATCCTCAATCCTCAATCCTCAGTACTCAATCCTCAATCCTCAATCTTCAACCCTCAATCCTCATTCCTCAAACCTCAATCCTCAACCCTCAGTCCTCATCCTCAATTCTCAATCCTCAATCCTCAATCCTCAATCCTCAATCCTCAATCCTCAATACTCAATCTTCAATCTTCAATCCTCAATACTCAATCCTCAATTCTCGATCCTCAATCCTCAATCCTCAGACCTCAAACATCAATATTCAATCCTCAGTCCTCGTCCTCAATCCACAACCCTCAATCCTCAGTCCTCAATATTCAATCATCAATTTTCAATCTTCAATCCTCAATCCTCAATCCTCAATCCTCAATCTTCAATCCACAACCCTCAATCCTCAATACTCAATCTTCAATCTTCAATCCTCAATACTCAATCTTCAATCCTAGATCCTCAATCCCCAATCTTCAATCCTTAATCCTCAATCCTCAGTCCTCAATCCTCAATCCTCAATCCTCAAACCTCAATCCTCAACCGTCAGTCCTCGTCCTCAATCCTCAAACCTCAATCCTCAGTCCTCAATATTCAATCATCAATTTTCAATCTTCAATCCTCAATCCTCAATCCTCAATCCTCAATCCTCAATCCTCAATCTTCAATCCACAATCCTCAATCCTCAATACTCAATCTTCAATCTTCAATCCTCAATACTCAATCTTCAATCCTAGATCCTCAATCCCCAATCTTCAATCCTTAATCCTCAATCCTCAGTCCTCAATCCTCAAACCTCAATCCTCAAACCTTAATCCTCAACCGTCAGTCCTCGTCCTCAATCCTCAAACCTCAATTCTCAATCCTCAATATTCAATCATCAATACTCAATCTTCAATCCTCAATGCTCTATCCTCAATCCTCAATCCTCAATCCTCAATATTCAAGACACAACCCTCAGCCATCAATCCTCAATACTCAACCATCAATCTTCAATTCTCAATACTCAATAGTATATTCTGAATACTCATGGTTCAATACTCAATCCACAACATTCAATAATCAAATCTCAATCCTCAATCTTCAATCCTCAATACACAATCTTCAATCCTCTATCCTCAATCCTCAATCCTCAATCCTCAATCCTCAATCCTCAATCCTCAATCTTCAATCCTCAACCTCAATCCTCAATCCTCAATCCTCAATCCTCAATATTCAATCCTCAATACACAATCTTCAATCCTCTATCCTTAATCCTCAATCCTCAATCCTCAATCCTCAATCCTCAATCCTCAACCTTCAATCCTCAATACTCAATCTGCAATCCTCAAACCTCAATCCTCAATCCTCAATCCTCATACTTCAATCCTCAATACCCAATCCTCGATCGTCAATCCTCAATCCTCAATCCTCAATTCTCAATCTTCTGTCCTCAGACCTCAGTCCTCAAACCTCTATACTCAACCCTCAGACCTGATCCTCCATCCTCAATCCTCAATCCTCAATCCTCAATATTCAATCCTCAATACTCAATCTTCAATCCTCAATCTTCAATCCTCAATACCCAATCCTCAATCTTCAATCCTCAATCCTCAATACTCAATTTCAATCCTCAATCCGCAACACTCAATCCTCAATACTCAATCCTCAATCGTCAATCCTCAATCCCCAATCCTCAATCTTCAATCCTGAATCCTCAATCCTCAGTACTCAATCCTCAATCCTCAATGCTCAATCCTCATACTTCAATCCTCAATACCCAATCCTCAATCTTCAATCCTCAATCCTCAATCCTCAATCCTCAATCCTCAATCCTCAGTCCTCAATCCTCAATCCTCAATCCTCAATCCTCAATCCTCAATCCTCAATCTTCAATCCTCAATACCCAATCCTCAGTCTTCAACCCTCAAACCTCAATACTCAATTTCAATCCTCAAACCTCAATTCTCAATCCTCAATCCTCAATCCTCAATCTTCAATCCTCAATCCCCAATCCTCAATCTTCAATCCTCAATCCTCAATCCTCAGTACTCAATCCTCAATCCTCAATCTTCAACCCTCAATCCTCATTCCTCAAACCTCAATCCTCAACCCTCAGTCCTCATCCTCAATTCTCAATCCTCAATCCTCAATCTTCAATCCTCAATCCTCAATCCTCAATACTCAATCTTCAATCTTCAATCCTCAATACTCAATCCTCAATTCTCGATCCTCAATCCTCAATCCTCAGACCTCAAACATCAATATTCAATCCTCAGTCCTCGTCCTCAATCCACAACCCTCAATCCTCAGTCCTCAATATTCAATCATCAATTTTCAATCTTCAATCCTCAATCCTCAATCCTCAATCCTCAATCTTCAATCCACAACCCTCAATCCTCAATACTCAATCTTCAACCTTCAATCCTCAATACTCAATCTTCAATCCTAGATCCTCAATCCCCAATCTTCAATCCTTAATCCTCAATCCTCAGTCCTCAATCCTCAATCCTCAATCCTCAAACCTCAATCCTCAACCGTCAGTCCTCGTCCTCAATCCTCAAACCTCAATCCTCAGTCCTCAATATTCAATCATCAATTTTCAATCTTCAATCCTCAATCCTCAATCCTCAATCCTCAATCCTCAATCCTCAATCTTCAATCCACAATCCTCAATCCTCAATACTCAATCTTCAATCTTCAATCCTCAATACTCAATCTTCAATCCTAGATCCTCAATCCCCAATCTTCAATCCTTAATCCTCAATCCTCAGTCCTCAATCCTCAAACCTCAATCCTCAAACCTTAATCCTCAACCGTCAGTCCTCGTCCTCAATCCTCAAACCTCAATTCTCAATCCTCAATATTCAATCATCAATACTCAATCTTCAATCCTCAATGCTCTATCCTCAATCCTCAATCCTCAATCCTCAATATTCAAGACACAACCCTCAGCCATCAATCCTCAATACTCAACCATCAATCTTCAATTCTCAATACTCAATAGTATATTCTGAATACTCATGGTTCAATACTCAATCCACAACATTCAATAATCAAATCTCAATCCTCAATCTTCAATCCTCAATACACAATCTTCAATCCTCTATCCTCAATCCTCAATCCTCAATCCTCAATCCTCAATCCTCAATCCTCAATCTTCAATCCTCAACCTCAATCCTCAATCCTCAATCCTCAATCCTCAATATTCAATCCTCAATACACAATCTTCAATCCTCTATCCTTAATCCTCAATCCTCAATCCTCAATCCTCAATCCTCAACCTTCAATCCTCAATACTCAATCTGCAATCCTCAAACCTCAATCCTCAATCCTCAATCCTCATACTTCAATCCTCAATACCCAATCCTCGATCGTCAATCCTCAATCCTCAATCCTCAATTCTCAATCTTCTATCCTCAGACCTCAGTCCTCAAACCTCTATACTCAACCCTCAGACCTGATCCTCCATCCTCAATCCTCAATCCTCAATCCTCAATATTCAATCCTCAATACTCAATCTTCAATCCTCAATCCTCAATCTTCAATCCTCAAACCTCAATACTCAATTCCAATCCTCAAACCTCAATTCTCAATCCTCAATCCTCAATCCTCAACCCTCAATCCTCATTCCTCAAACCTCAATCCTCAACCCTCAGTCCTCATACTCAATTCTCAATTCTCAACCCTCACTCCTCAATCCTCAATCTTCAATACTCAATAATCAATCTCCAATCCTAGATCCTCATTCACGAATCTTCAATCCTTAATCCTCAATCTTCAATCTTCAATCCCCAGTCCTCAATCTTCAATTCTCAATGCTCAATCCTCAATCCTCAATCCTCAGTCCTCAATCCTCAATCCTCAATCCTCAATTTTCAATCCTCAATACTCAATCTTCAATCCTCAATCCTCAATCCTCAATCCTCAATCCACATTCTTCAATCCCCAATACCCAATCCTCAATCTTCGATCCTCAATCCTCAATCCTCAATCCTCAATCCTCAATCCTCAATCTTCAATCCTCAATACCCAATCCTCAGTCTTCAATCCTCAAACCTCAATACTCAATTTCAATCCTCAATCCTCAATCCTCAATCCTCATACTTCAATCCTCAATACCAAATCCTCAATCGTCAATCCTCAATCCTCATCCTCAATTCTCAATCCTCAATCCTCAATCCTCAATCCTCAATGCTCAATCCTCAATACTCAATCTTCAATCTTCAATCCTCAATACTCAATCCTCAATCCTCAGTCCTCAATCCTCAATCCTCAATCCTCAATCCTCAATCCTCAATCCTCAATCTTCAATCCTCAATACCCAATCCTCAGTCTTCAATCCTCAAACCTCAATACTCAATTTCAATCCTCAATCCTCAATTCTCAATCCTCAATCCTCAATACTCAATCTTCAATCTTCAATGCTCAATCCTCAATACTCAATCTTCAATCTTCAATCCTCAATACTCAATCCTCAATTCTCAATCCTCAATCCTCAATCCTCAGACCTCAAACATCAATATTCAATCCTCAGTCCTCGTCCTCAATCCACAACACTCAATCCTCAGTCCTCAATATTCAATCATCAATTTTCAATCTTCAATCCTCAATCCTCAATCCTCAACCCTCAATCCTCAATCCTCAATCTTCAATCCACAATCCTCAATCCTCAATACTCAATCTTCAATCATCAATCCTCAATACTCAATCTTCAATCCTCAATCCTCAATCCTCAATCATCAATCCTCAATCTTCAATCCTCAAAACTCAATCTTCAATCCTCAATCCTCAATCCTCAAGCCTCATTCTTCAATCCTCAATACCCAATCCTCTATCTTCAATCCTCAATCCACAATCCTCAATCCTCAATCCTCAATCCTCAATCCTCAATCCTCAATCCTCAGTTCTCAATCTTCTATCCTCAGTCCTCAGTCCTCAAACCTCTATCCTCAACCCTCAGACCTAATCCTCCATCGTCAATTCTCAATCCTCAATCCTCAATATTCAATCCTCAATACTCAATCTTCAATCCTCAATCTTCAATCCTCAATACCCAATCCTCAATCTTCAATCCTCAATCCTCAATCCTCAATCCTCAATCCTCAATCCTCAATCTTCAATCCTCAATACCCAATCCTCAGTTTTCAATCCTCAAACCTCAATACTCAATTCCAATCCTCAATCCTCAATTCTCAATCCTCAATCCTCAATCCTCAATCTTCAATCCTCAATCCCCAATCCTCAATCTTCAATCCTCAATCCTCAATCCTCAGTACTCAGTCCTCAATCTTCAACCCTCAATCCTCATTCCTCAAACCTCAACCCTCAACCCTCAGTCCTCATCCTCAGTTCTCAATCCTCAATTCTCAATCCTCAATCCTCAATCCTCAATCCTCAATACTCAATCTTCAATCTTCAATCCTCAATACTCAATCCTCAATTCTCAATCCTCAATCCTCAATCCTCAGACCTCAAACATAAATATTCAATCCTCAGTCCTCGTCCTCAATCCACAACCCTCAATCCTCAGTCCTCAATATTCAATCATCAATTTTCAATCTTCAATCCTCAAACCTCAATCCTCAATCCTCAATCTTCAATCCACAATCCTCAATCCTCAATCCTCAATCCTCAGTCCTCAATCCTCAATCCTCAATCCTCAATCCTCAATCCTCAATCCTCAATCTTCAATCCTCAATACCCAATCCTCAGTCTTCAACCCTCAAACCTCAATACTCAATTTCAATCCTCAAACCTCAATTCTCAATCCTCAATCCTCAATCCTCAATCTTCAATCCTCAATCCCAATCCTGAATCTTCAATCCTCAATCCTCAATCCTCAGTACTCAATCCTCAATCCTCAATCTTCAACCCTCAATCCTCATTCCTCAAACCTCAATCCACAACCCTCAGTACTCATCCTCAATTCTCAATTCTCAATCCTCAATCCTCAATCCTCAATCTTCAATCCTCAATAATCAATCTCCAATCCTAGATCCTCAATCCCCAATCTTCAATCCTTAATCCTCAATCCTCAGTCATAAATCCTCAATCTTCAATACTCAATCGTCAATCCTGAGTACTCAATCCTCAGTCCTCAGTCCACAATCCTCAATATTCAATACTCAATACTCAACCTTCAATCCTCAATCCTCAATCCTCAATCCTCTATTTTCAATCCTCGATACTCAATCCTCAATTCTCAATCCTCAATCCTCAATCCTCAGACCTCAAACATCAATATTCAATCCTCTGTCCTCGTCCTCAATCCACAACCCTCAATCCTCAGTCCTCAATATTCAATCATCAATTTTCAATCTTCAATCCTCAATCCTCAATCCTCAATCCTCAATCTTCAATCCACAATCCTCAATCCTCAATACTCAATCTTCAATCTTCAATCCTCAATACTCAATCTTCAATCCTAGATCCTTAATCCCCAATCTTCAATCCTTAATCCTCAATCCTCAGTCCTCAATCCTCAATCCTCAATCCTCAAACCTCAATCCTCAACCGTCAGTCCTCGTCCTCAATCCTCAAACCTCAATCCTCAGTCCTCAATATTCAATCATCAATTTTCAATCTTCAATCCTCAATCCTCAATCCTCAATCCTCAATCCTCAATCCTCAATCTTCAATCCACAATCCTCAATCCTCAATACTCAATCTTCAATCTTCAATTCCCAATACTCAATCTTCAATCCTAGATCCTCAATCCCCAATCTTCAATCCTTAATCCTCAATCCTCAGTCCTCAATCCTCAATCCTCAATCCTCAAACCTCAATCCTCAACCGTCAGTCCTCGTCCTCAATCCTCAAACCTCAATTCTCAATCCTCAATATTCAATCATCAATACTCAATCTTCAATCCTCAATGCTCTATCCTCAATCCTCTATCCTCAATCCTCAATATTCAAGACACAACCCTCAGCCATCAATCCTCAATACTCAACCATCAATCTTCAATTCTCAATACTCAATAGTATATTCTGAATACTCATGGTTCAATACTCAATCCACAACATTCAATAATCAAACCTCAATCCTCAATCTTCAATCCTCAATACACAATCTTCAATCCTCTATCCTCAATCCTCAATCCTAAATCCTCAATCCTCAATCCTCAATCCTCAATCTTCAATCCTCAACCTCAGTCCTCAATCCTCAATCCTCAATCCTCAATCTTCAATCCTCAATACACAATCTTCAATCCTCTATCCTTAATCCTCAATCCTCAATCCTCAATCCTCAATCCTCATTCTTGAATCCTCAATACCCAATCCACAATCTTCAATCCTCAATCCTCAATCCTCAATCCTCAATCCTCAATCCTCAATCCTCAGACCTCAAACATCAATATTCAATCCTCAGTCCTCGTCCTCAATCCACAACCCTCAATCCTCAGTCCTCAATATTCAATCATCAATTTTCAATCTTCAATCCTCAATCCTCAATCCTCAATCCTCAATCCTCAATCCTCAATCTTCAATCCACAATCCTCAATCCTCAATACTCAATCTTCAATCTTCAATCCTCAATACTCAATCTTCAATCCTCAATCCTCAATCCTCAATCATCAATCCTCAATCTTCAATCCTCAAAACTCAATCTTCAATCCTCAATCCTCAATCCTCAAGCCTCATTCTTCAATCCTCAATACCTAATCCTCTATCTTCAATCCTCAATCCACAATCCTCAATCCTCAATCCTCAATCCTCAATCCTCAATCCTCAATCCTCAACCCTCAAACCTCGATCCTCAAACCTCATTCCTCAACCCTCAGTCCTCATACTCAAATCTCAATTCTCAATCCTCAATCCTCACTCCTCAATCTTCAATCCTCCATAATCAATAGCCAATCCTAGATCCTCAATCCCCAATCTTCAATCCTTAATCCTAAATCTTCAATCCTCAATCCCCAGTCCTCAATCTTCAATCCTCAATGCTCAATAATCAATCCTCAATCCTCAGTCCTCAATCCTCAATCCTCAATCCTCAAACCTCAATCCTCAACCGTCAGTCCTCATTCTGCATCCTCAATCCTCAATCCTCAATCCTCAATCTTCAATCCCCAATACTCAATCCTCAGGCATCAATGCACAATCTTCAATACTCAATCCTCAATCCTCAATCCTCAATCCTCAGTCCTCAATCCTCAATCCTCAATCCTGAAACCTCAATCCTCAACCGTCAGTCCTCGTCCTCAATCCTCAAACCTCAATCCTCAATACTCAATATTCAATCATCAATACTCAATCTTCAATCCTCAATCCTCTATCCTCAATCCTCAATCCTCGACCCTCAATATTCAAGACACAACCCTCAGCCATCAATCCTCAATACTCAACCATCAATCCTCAATTCTCAATACTCAATAGAATAGCCTGAATTCTCATGGTTCAATACTCTATCCGCAATATTCAATAATCAAATCTCAATCCCCTATCTTCAATCCTCAATACTCAATTTCAATCCTCAAACCTCAATTCTCAATACTCAATACTCAATCCTCAATCGTCAATCCTCAATCCCCAATCCTCAATCTTCAATCCCCAATCCTCAATCCTCAATCCTCAATCCTCAATCCTCAACCGTCAATCCTCAATACTCAATCTTCAATCCACAATACTCAATCCTCAATCCTCAATCCTCAATCCTCAATCCTCAATCCTCAATCCTCAATACTCAGTCTGCAATCCTCAATCCTCAATCCTCAATCCTCAATCTTCAATCCTCAATACTCAATCTTCAATCCACAGTCCTCAATCCTCAATCCTCAATCCTCAATCCTCAATCCTCAATCCTCAATCCTCAATCCTCAATACTCAGTCTGCAATCCTCAATCCTCAATCCTCAATCCTCAATTCTCATTCTTCAATCCTCAATACCCAATCCTCAATCTTCAATCCTCAATCCTCAATTCTCAATTCTCAATCGTCAATCCTCTATCCTCAGACCTCAAACATCAATATTCAACCCTCAGTTCTCGTCCTCAATCCACAATCCTCAATCCTCAATCCTCAATCTTCAATATTCAATCTTCAATCCTCAATCCTCAATCCTCAATCCTCAATCCTCAATCCTCAATCCTCAATCTTCAATCCTCAATCCTCAATCTTCAATCCTCAACCCTCAATCCTCATTCCTCAAACCTCAATCCTCAACCCTCAGTCCTCATACTCAATTCTCAATTCTCAATCCTCACTCCTCAATCCTCAATCCTCAATCCTCAATCCTCAATCCTCAATCCTCAGTCCTCAATCCTCAATCCTCAATCCTCAATCCTCAATCCTCAATCCTCAATCTTCAATCCTCAATACCCAATCCTCAGTCTTCAATCCTCAAACCTCAATACTCAATTTCAATCCTCAATCCTCAATTCTCAATCCTCAATCCTCAATCCTCAATCTTCAATCCTCAATCCCCAATCCTCAATCTTCAATCCTCAATCCTCAATCCTCAGTACTCAATCCTCAATCCTCAATCTTCAACCCTCAATCCTCATTCCTCAAACCTCAATCCTCAACCCTCAGTCCTCATCCTCAATTCTCAATCCTCAATCCTCAATCCTCAATCCTCAATCCTCAATCCTCAATACTCAATCTTCAATCTTCAATCCTCAATACTCAATCCTCAATTCTCGATCCTCAATCCTCAATCCTCAGACCTCAAACATCAATATTCAATCCTCAGTCCTCGTCCTCAATCCACAACCCTCAATCCTCAGTCCTCAATATTCAATCATCAATTTTCAATCTTCAATCCTCAATCCTCAATCCTCAATCCTCAATCCTCAATCCTCAATCTTCAATCCACAATCCTCAACCCTCAATACTCAGTCTTCAACCTTCAATCCTCAATACTCAATCTTCAATCCTAGATCCTCAATCCCCAATCTTCAATCCTTAATCCTCAATCCTCAGTCTTCAATCCTCAATCCTCTATCCTCAAACCTCAATCCTCAACCGTCAGTCCTCGTCCTCAATCCTCAAACCTCAATTCTCAATCCTCAATATTCAATCATCAATACTCAATCTTCAATCCTCAATGCTCTATACTCAATCCTCAATCCTCAATCCTCAATATTCAAGACACAACCCTCAGCCATCAATCCTCAATACTCAACCATCAATCTTCAATTCTCAATACTGAATAGAATATTCTGAATGCTCATGGTTCAATACTCAATCCACAACATTCAATAATCAAATCTCAATCCTCAATCTTCAATCCTCAATACACAATCTTCAATCCTCTATCCTCAATCCTCAATCCTCAATCCTCAATCCTCAATCCTCAATCCTCAATCTTCAATCCTCAACCTCAATCCTCAATCCTCAATCCTCAATCCTCAATCTTCAATCCTCAATACACAATCTTCAATCCTCTATCCTTAATCCTCAATCCTCAATCCTCAATCCTCAATCCTCAATCCTCAGCCTTCAATCCTCAATACTCAATCTGCAATCCTCAATCCTCAAACCTCAATCCTCAATCCTCATTCTTGAATCCTCAATACCCAATCCACAATCTTCAATCCTCAATCCTCAATCATCAATTCTCAATCCTCAATCCTCAATCCTCAGACCTCAAACATCAATATTCAATCCTCAGTCCTCGTCCTCAATCCACAACCCTCAATCCTCAGTCCTCAATATTCAATCATCAATTTTCAATCTTCAATCCTCAATCCTCAATCCTCAACCCTCAATCCTCAATCCTCAATCTTGAATCCACAATCCTCAATCCTCAATACTCAATCTTCAATCTTCAATCCTCAATACTCAATCTTCAGTCCTCAATCCTCAATCCTCAATCATCAATCCTCAATCTTCAATCCTCAAAACTCAATCTTCAATCCTCAATCCTCAATCCTCAATCCTCAAGCCTCATTCTTCAATCCTCAATACCCAATCCTCTATCTTCAATCCTCAATCCACAATCCTCAATCCTCAATCCTCAATCCTCAATCCTCAATCCTCAATCCTCAGTTCTCAATCTTCTATCCTCAGTCCTCAGTCCTCAAACCTCTATCCTCAACTCTCAGACCTAATCCCCCATCCTCAATCCTCAATCCTCAATCCTCAATATTCAATCCTCAATACTCAATCTTCAATCCTCAATCTTCAATCCTCAATACCCAATCCTCAATCTTCAATCCTCAATCCTCAATACTCAATTTCAATCCTCAATCCGCAACCCTCAATCCTCAATACTCAATCCTCAATCGTCAATCCTCAATCCCCAATCCTCAATCTTCAATCCTCAATCCTCAATCCTCAGTACTCAATCCTCAATCCTCAATGCTCAATCCTCATACTTCAATCATCAATACCCAATCCTCAATCTTCAATCCTCAATCCTCAATCCTCAATCCTCAATCCTCAATCCTCAGTCCTCATTCCTCAATCCTCAATCCTCAATCCTCAATCCTCAATCCTCAATCTTCAATCCTCAATACCCAATCCTCAGTCTTCAATCCTCAAACCTCAATACTCAATTTCAATCCTCAATCCTCAATTCTCAATCCTCAATCCTCAATCCTCAATCTTCAATCCTCAGTCCCCAATCCTCAATCTTCAATCCTCAATCCTCAATCCTCAGTACTCAATCCTCAATCCTCAATCTTCAACCCTCAATCCTCATTCCTCAATCCTCAATCCTCAAACCTCAGTCCTCATCCTCAATTCTCAATCCTCAATCCTCAATCCTCAATCCTCAATCCTCAATCCTCAATACTCAATCTTCAATCTTCAATCCTCAATACTCAATCCTCAATTCTCAATCCTCAATCCTCAATCCTCAGGCCTCAAACATCAATATTCAATCCTCAGTCCTCGTCCTCAATCCACAAACCTCAATCCTCAGTCCTCAATATTCAATCATCAATTTTCAATCTTCAATCCTCAATCCTCAATCCTCAATCCTCAATCCTCAATCCTCAACCTTCAATCCACAATCCTCAATTCTCAATACTCAGTCTTCAATCTTCAATCCTCAATACTCAATCTTCAATCCTCAATACTCAATCTTCAATCCTAGATTCTCAATCCCCAATCTTCAATCCTTAATCCTCAATCCTCAGTCCTCAATCCTCAATCCTCAATCCTCAAACCTCAATCCTCAACCGTCAGTCCTCGTCCTCAATCCTCAAACCTCAATTCTCAATCCTCAATATTCAATCATCAATACTCAATCTTCAATCCTCAATGCTCTATCCTCAATCCTCAATCCTCAATATTCAAGACACAACCCTCAGCCATCAATCCTCAATACTCAACCATCAATCTTCAATTCTCAATACTCAATAGAATATTCTGAATACTCATGGTTCAATACTCAATCCACAACATTCAATAATCAAATCTCAATCCTCAATCTTCAATCCTCAATACACAATCTTCAATCCTCTATCCTCAATCCTCAATCCTCAATCCTCAATCCTCAATCCTCAATCCTCAATCTTCAATCCTGAACCTCAATCCTCAATCCTCAATCCTCAATCCTCAATCTTCAATCCTCAATACACAATCTTCAATCCTCTATCCTTAATCCTCAATCCTCAATCCTCAATCCTCAATCCTCAATCCTCAACCTTCAATTCTCAATACTCAATCTGCAATCCTCAGTCCTCAAACCTCAATCCTCAATCCTCATTCATGAATCCTCAATACCCAATCCACAATCTTCAATCCTCAATCCTCAATCCTCAATTCTCAATCGTCAATCCTCAATCCTCAGACCTCAAACATCAATATTCAATCCTCAGTCCTCGTCCTTAATCCACAACCCTCAATCCTCAGTCCTCAATATTCAATCATCAATTTTCAATCTTCAATCCTCAATCCTCAATCCTCAACCCTCAATCCTCAATCCTCAATCTTCAATCCACAATCCTCAATCCTCAATACTCAATCTTCAATCTTCAATCCTCAATACTCAATCTTCAATCCTCAATCCTCAATCCTCAATCATCAATCCTCAATCTTCAATCCTCAAAACTCAATCTTCAATCCTCAATCCTCAATCCTCAAGCCTCATTCTTCAATCCTCAATACCCAATCCTCTATCTTCAATCCTCAATCCACAATCCTCAATCCTCAATCCTCAATCCTCAATCCTCAATCCTCAATCCTCAATCCTCAATCCTCAATCTTCAATCCTGAACCTCAATCCTCAATCCTCAATCCTCAATCCTCAATCTTCAATCCTCAATACACAATCTCCAATCCTCTATCCTTAATCCTCAATCCTCAATCCTCAATCCTCAATCCTCAATCCTCAACCTTCAATTCTCAATACTCAATCTGCAATCCTCAGTCCTCAAACCTCAATCCTCAATCCTCATTCATGAATCCTCAATACCCAATCCACAATCTTCAATCCTCAATCCTCAATCCTCAATTCTCAATCGTCAATCCTCAATCCTCAGACCTCAAACATCAATATTCAATCCTCAGTCCTCGTCCTCAATCCACAACCCTCAATCCTCAGTCCTCAATATTCAATCATCAATTTTCAATCTTCAATCCTCAATCCTCAATCCTCAACCCTCAATCCTCAATCCTCAATCTTCAATTCACAATCCTCAATCCTCAATACTCAATCTTCAATCTTCAATCCTCAATACTCAATCTTCAATCCTCAATCCTCAATCCTCAATACTCAATCCTCAATCCTCAATCCTCAATCCTCAACCTTCAATCCTCAATACTCAATCTGCAATCCTCAATCCTCAAACCTCAATCCTCAATCCTCATTCTTGAATCCTCAATACCCAATCCACAATCTTCAATCCTCAATCCTCAATCCTCAATTCTCAATCGTCAATCCTCAATCCTCAGACCTCAAACATCAATATTCAATCCTCAGTCCTCGTCCTCAATCCACAACCCTCAATCCTCAGTCCTCAATATTCAATCATCAATTTTCAATCTTCAATCCTCAATCCTCAATCCTCAACCCTCAATCCTCAATCCTCAATCTTCAATTCACAATCCTCAATCCTCAATACTCAATCTTCAATCTTCAATCCTCAATACTCAATCTTCAATCTTCAATCCTCAATCCTCAATCCTCAATCATCAATCCTCAATCTTCAATCCTCAAAACTCAATCTTCAATCCTCAATCCTCAATCCTCAAGCCTCATTCTTCAATCCTCAATACCCAATCCTCTATCTTCAATCCTCAATCCACAATCCTCAATCCTCAATCCTCAATCCTCAATCCTCAATCCTCAATCCTCAATCCTCAATCCTCAATCTTCAATCCTGAACCTCAATCCTCAATCCTCAATCCTCAATCCTCAATCTTCAATCCTCAATACACAATCTCCAATCCTCTATCCTTAATCCTCAATCCTCAATCCTCAATCCTCAATCCTCAATCCTCAACCTTCAATTCTCAATACTCAATCTGCAATCCTCAGTCCTCAAACCTCAATCCTCAATCCTCATTCATGAATCCTCAATACCCAATCCACAATCTTCAATCCTCAATCCTCAATCCTCAATTCTCAATCGTCAATCCTCAATCCTCAGACCTCAAACATCAATATTCAATCCTCAGTCCTCGTCCTCAATCCACAACCCTCAATCCTCAGTCCTCAATATTCAATCATCAATTTTCAATCTTCAATCCTCAATCCTCAATCCTCAACCCTCAATCCTCAATCCTCAATCTTCAATCCACAATCCTCAATCCTCAATACTCAATCTTCAATCTTCAATCCTCAATACTCAATCTTCAATCCTCAATCCTCAATCCTCAATCATCAATCCTCAATCTTCAATCCTCAAAACTCAATCTTCAATCCTCAATCCTCAATCCTCAAGCCTCATTCTTCAATCCTCAATACCCAATCCTCTATCTTCAATCCTCAATCCACAATCCTCAATCCTCAATCCTCAATCCTCAATCCTCAATCCTCAATCCTCAACCCTCAAACCTCAATCCTCATACCTCATTCCTCAACCCTCAGTCCTCATACTCAAATCTCAATTCTCAATCCTCGATCCTCAATCCTCAATCTTCAATCCTCAATAATCAATCTCCAATCCTAGATCCTCAATCCCCAATCTTCAATCCTTAATCCTAAATCTTCAATCCTCAATCCCCAGTCCTCAATCTTCAATCCTCAATGCTCAATAATCAATCCTCAATCCTCAGTCCTCAATCCTCAATCCTCAATCCTCAAACCTCAATCCTCAACCGTCAGTCCTCATTCTCCATCCTCAATCCTCAATCCTCAATCCTCAATCTTCAATCCCCAATACTCAATCTTCAATCCTCAATCCTCAATCCTCAATCCTCAATCCTCAATCCTCAATCCTCAATCTTCAATCCTCAACCTCAATCCTCAATCCTCAATCCTCAATCCTCAATCTTCAATCCTCAATACACAATCTTCAATCCTCTATCCTTAATCCTCAATACTCAATCCTCAATCCTCAATCCTCAATCCTCAACCTTCAATCCTCAATACTCAATCTGCAATCCTCAATCCTCAAACCTCAATCCTCAATCCTCATTCTTGAATCCTCAATACCCAATCCACAATCTTCAATCCTCAATCCTCAATCCTCAATTCTCAGTCCTCAATCCTCAATCCTCTGACCTCAAACATCAATATTCAATCCTCAGTCCTCGTCCTCAATCCACAACCCTCAATCCTCAGTCCTCAATATTCAATCATCAATTTTCAATCTTCAATCCTCAATCCTCAATCCTCAATCCTCAATCCTCAATCCTCAATCTTCAATCCACAATCCTCAATCCTCAATACTCAATCTTCAATCTTCAATCCTCAATACTCAATCTTCAATCCTCAATCCTCAATCCTCAATCATCAATCCTCAATCTTCAATCCTCAAAACTCAATCTTCAATCCTCAATCCTCAATCCTCAAGCCTCATTCTTCAATCCTCAATACCCAATCCTCTATCTTCAATCCTCAATCCACAATCCTCAATCCTCAATCCTCAATCCTCAATCCTCAATCCTCAATCCTCAACCCTCAAACCTCGATCCTCAAACCTCATTCCTCAACCCTCAGTCCTCATACTCAAATCTCAATTCTCAATCCTCAATCCTCACTCCTCAATCTTCAACCCTCAATAATCAATCTCCAATCCTAGATCCTCAATCCCCAATCTTCAATCCTTAATCCTAAATCTTCAATCCTCAATCCCCAGTCCTCAATCTTCAATCCTCAATGCTCAATAATCAATCCTCAATCCTCAGTCCTCAATCCTCAATCCTCAATCCTCAAACCTCAATCCTCAACCGTCAGTCCTCATTCTCCATCCTCAATCCTCAATCCTCAATCCTCAATCTTCAATCCCCAATACTCAATCTTCAATCCTCAATCCTCAATCCTCAATCCTCAATACTCAATCCTCAGGCATCAGTGCACAATCTTCAATACTCAATCCTCAATCCTCAATCCTCAATCCTCAGTCCTCGATCCTCAATCCTCAATCCTGAAACCTCAATCCTCAACCGTCAGTCCTCGTCCTCAATCCTCAAACCTCAATCCTCAATACTCAATATTCAATCATCAATACTCAATCTTCAATCCTCAATCCTCTATCCTCAATCCTCAATCCTCGACCCTCAATATTCAAGACACAACCCTCAGCCATCAATCCTCAATACTCAACCATCAATCCTCAATTCTCAATACTCAATAGAATAGCCTGAATTCTCATGGTTCAATACTCTATCCGCAATATTCAATAATCAAATCTCAATCCCCTATCTTCAATCCTCAATACTCAATTTCAATCCTCAAACCTCAATTCTCAATACTCAATACTCAATCCTCAATCGTCAATCCTCAATCCCCAATCCTCAATCTTCAATCCCCAATCCTCAATCCTCAATCCTCAATCCTCAATCCTCAACCTTCAATCATCAATACTCAATCTTCAATCCACAATACTCAATCCTCAATCCTCAATCCTCAATACTCAGTCTGCAATCCTCAATCCTCAATCCTCAATCCTCAACCTTCAATCCTCAATCCTCAATCTTCAATCCTCAATCCTCAATACTCAAGCCTCATTCTTCAATCCTCAATACCCAATCCTCTATCTTCAATCCTCAATCCACAATCCTCAATCCTCAATCCTCAATCCTCAATCCTCAATCCTCAATACACAATCTCCAATCCTCTATCCTTAATCCTCAATCCTCAATCCTCAATCCTCAATCCTCAATCCTCAACCTTCAATTCTCAATACTCAATCTGCAATCCTCAGTCCTCAAACCTCAATCCTCAATCCTCATTCATGAATCCTCAATACCCAATCCACAATCTTCAATCCTCAATCCTCAATCCTCAATTCTCAATCGTCAATCCTCAATCCTCAGACCTCAAACATCAATATTCAATCCTCAGTCCTCGTCCTCAATCCACAACCCTCAATCCTCAGTCCTCAATATTCAATCATCAATTTTCAATCTTCAATCCTCAATCCTCAATCCTCAACCCTCAATCCTCAATCCTCAATCTTCAATTCACAATCCTCAATCCTCAATACTCAATCTTCAATCTTCAATCCTCAATACTCAATCTTCAATCCTCAATCCTCAATCCTCAATACTCAATCCTCAATCCTCAATCCTCAATCCTCAACCTTCAATCCTCAATACTCAATCTGCAATCCTCAATCCTCAAACCTCAATCCTCAATCCTCATTCTTGAATCCTCAATACCCAATCCACAATCTTCAATCCTCAATCCTCAATCCTCAATTCTCAATCGTCAATCCTCAATCCTCAGACCTCAAACATCAATATTCAATCCTCAGTCCTCGTCCTCAATCCACAACCCTCAATCCTCAGTCCTCAATATTCAATCATCAATTTTCAATCTTCAATCCTCAATCCTCAATCCTCAACCCTCAATCCTCAATCCTCAATCTTCAATTCACAATCCTCAATCCTCAATACTCAATCTTCAATCTTCAATCCTCAATACTCAATCTTCAATCTTCAATCCTCAATCCTCAATCCTCAATCATCAATCCTCAATCTTCAATCCTCAAAACTCAATCTTCAATCCTCAATCCTCAATCCTCAAGCCTCATTCTTCAATCCTCAATACCCAATCCTCTATCTTCAATCCTCAATCCACAATCCTCAATCCTCAATCCTCAATCCTCAATCCTCAATCCTCAATCCTCAATCCTCAATCCTCAATCTTCAATCCTGAACCTCAATCCTCAATCCTCAATCCTCAATCCTCAATCTTCAATCCTCAATACACAATCTCCAATCCTCTATCCTTAATCCTCAATCCTCAATCCTCAATCCTCAATCCTCAATCCTCAACCTTCAATTCTCAATACTCAATCTGCAATCCTCAGTCCTCAAACCTCAATCCTCAATCCTCATTCATGAATCCTCAATACCCAATCCACAATCTTCAATCCTCAATCCTCAATCCTCAATTCTCAATCGTCAATCCTCAATCCTCAGACCTCAAACATCAATATTCAATCCTCAGTCCTCGTCCTCAATCCACAACCCTCAATCCTCAGTCCTCAATATTCAATCATCAATTTTCAATCTTCAATCCTCAATCCTCAATCCTCAACCCTCAATCCTCAATCCTCAATCTTCAATCCACAATCCTCAATCCTCAATACTCAATCTTCAATCTTCAATCCTCAATACTCAATCTTCAATCCTCAATCCTCAATCCTCAATCATCAATCCTCAATCTTCAATCCTCAAAACTCAATCTTCAATCCTCAATCCTCAATCCTCAAGCCTCATTCTTCAATCCTCAATACCCAATCCTCTATCTTCAATCCTCAATCCACAATCCTCAATCCTCAATCCTCAATCCTCAATCCTCAATCCTCAATCCTCAACCCTCAAACCTCAATCCTCATACCTCATTCCTCAACCCTCAGTCCTCATACTCAAATCTCAATTCTCAATCCTCGATCCTCAATCCTCAATCTTCAATCCTCAATAATCAATCTCCAATCCTAGATCCTCAATCCCCAATCTTCAATCCTTAATCCTAAATCTTCAATCCTCAATCCCCAGTCCTCAATCTTCAATCCTCAATGCTCAATAATCAATCCTCAATCCTCAGTCCTCAATCCTCAATCCTCAATCCTCAAACCTCAATCCTCAACCGTCAGTCCTCATTCTCCATCCTCAATCCTCAATCCTCAATCCTCAATCTTCAATCCCCAATACTCAATCTTCAATCCTCAATCCTCAATCCTCAATCCTCAATCCTCAATCCTCAATCCTCAATCTTCAATCCTCAACCTCAATCCTCAATCCTCAATCCTCAATCCTCAATCTTCAATCCTCAATACACAATCTTCAATCCTCTATCCTTAATCCTCAATACTCAATCCTCAATCCTCAATCCTCAATCCTCAACCTTCAATCCTCAATACTCAATCTGCAATCCTCAATCCTCAAACCTCAATCCTCAATCCTCATTCTTGAATCCTCAATACCCAATCCACAATCTTCAATCCTCAATCCTCAATCCTCAATTCTCAGTCCTCAATCCTCAATCCTCTGACCTCAAACATCAATATTCAATCCTCAGTCCTCGTCCTCAATCCACAACCCTCAATCCTCAGTCCTCAATATTCAATCATCAATTTTCAATCTTCAATCCTCAATCCTCAATCCTCAATCCTCAATCCTCAATCCTCAATCTTCAATCCACAATCCTCAATCCTCAATACTCAATCTTCAATCTTCAATCCTCAATACTCAATCTTCAATCCTCAATCCTCAATCCTCAATCATCAATCCTCAATCTTCAATCCTCAAAACTCAATCTTCAATCCTCAATCCTCAATCCTCAAGCCTCATTCTTCAATCCTCAATACCCAATCCTCTATCTTCAATCCTCAATCCACAATCCTCAATCCTCAATCCTCAATCCTCAATCCTCAATCCTCAATCCTCAACCCTCAAACCTCGATCCTCAAACCTCATTCCTCAACCCTCAGTCCTCATACTCAAATCTCAATTCTCAATCCTCAATCCTCACTCCTCAATCTTCAACCCTCAATAATCAATCTCCAATCCTAGATCCTCAATCCCCAATCTTCAATCCTTAATCCTAAATCTTCAATCCTCAATCCCCAGTCCTCAATCTTCAATCCTCAATGCTCAATAATCAATCCTCAATCCTCAGTCCTCAATCCTCAATCCTCAATCCTCAAACCTCAATCCTCAACCGTCAGTCCTCATTCTCCATCCTCAATCCTCAATCCTCAATCCTCAATCTTCAATCCCCAATACTCAATCTTCAATCCTCAATCCTCAATCCTCAATCCTCAATACTCAATCCTCAGGCATCAGTGCACAATCTTCAATACTCAATCCTCAATCCTCAATCCTCAATCCTCAGTCCTCGATCCTCAATCCTCAATCCTGAAACCTCAATCCTCAACCGTCAGTCCTCGTCCTCAATCCTCAAACCTCAATCCTCAATACTCAATATTCAATCATCAATACTCAATCTTCAATCCTCAATCCTCTATCCTCAATCCTCAATCCTCGACCCTCAATATTCAAGACACAACCCTCAGCCATCAATCCTCAATACTCAACCATCAATCCTCAATTCTCAATACTCAATAGAATAGCCTGAATTCTCATGGTTCAATACTCTATCCGCAATATTCAATAATCAAATCTCAATCCCCTATCTTCAATCCTCAATACTCAATTTCAATCCTCAAACCTCAATTCTCAATACTCAATACTCAATCCTCAATCGTCAATCCTCAATCCCCAATCCTCAATCTTCAATCCCCAATCCTCAATCCTCAATCCTCAATCCTCAATCCTCAACCTTCAATCATCAATACTCAATCTTCAATCCACAATACTCAATCCTCAATCCTCAATCCTCAATACTCAGTCTGCAATCCTCAATCCTCAATCCTCAATCCTCAACCTTCAATCCTCAATCCTCAATCTTCAATCCTCAATCCTCAATACTCAAGCCTCATTCTTCAATCCTCAATACCCAATCCTCTATCTTCAATCCTCAATCCACAATCCTCAATCCTCAATCCTCAATCCTCAATCCTCAATCCTCAATCCTCAACCCTCAAACCTCGATCCTCAAACCTCATTCCTCAACCCTCAGTCCTCATACTCAAATCTCAATTCTCAATCCTCAATCCTCACTCCTCAATCTTCAACCCTCAATAATCAATCTCCAATCCTAGATCCTCAATCCTCAATCCTCAATCCTCAATCCTCAACCCTCAAACCTCGATCCTCAAACCTCATTCCTCAACCCTCAGTCCTCATACTCAAATCTCAATTCTCAATCCTCAATCCTCACTCCTCAATCTTCAACCCTCAATAATCAATCTCCAATCCTAGATCCTCAATCCCCAATCTTCAATCCTTAATCCTAAATCTTCAATCGTCAATCCCCAGTCCTCAATCTTCAATCCTCAATGCTCAATAATCAATCCTCAATCCTCAGTCCTCAATCCTCAATCCTCAATCCTCAAACCTCAATCCTCAATCCTCAATCTTCAATCCTCAATCCTCAATCCTCAATCCTCAACCCTCAATCCTCATTCCTCAAACCTCAATCCTCAACCCTCAGTCCTCATACTCAATTCTCAATTCTCAATCCTCAATCCACATTCTTCAATCCTCAATACCCAATCCTCAATCTTCGATCCTCAATCCTCAATCCTCAATCCTCAATCCTCAATCCTCATACTTCAATCCTCAATACCAAATCCTCAATCTTCAATCCTCAATCCTCAATCCTCAATTCTCAATCTTCTATCCTCAGTCCTCAGTCCTCAAACCTCTATCCTCAACCCTCAGACCTAATCCTCCATCCTCAATCCTCAATCCTCAATCCTCAATATTCAATCCTCAATACTCAATCTTCAATCCTCAATCTTCAATCCTCAATACCCAATCCTCAATCTTCAATCCTCAATCCTCAATACTCAATTTCAATCCTCAATCCGCAACCCTCAATCCTCAATACTCAATCCTCAATCGTCAATCCTCAATCCCCAATCCTCAATCTTCAATCCTCAATCCTCAATCCTCAGTACTCAATCCTCAATCCTCAATGCTCAATCCTCATACTTCAATCCTCAATACCCAATCCTCAATCTTCAATCCTCAATCCTCAATCCTCAATCCTCAATCCTCAATCCTCAGTCCTCAATCCTCAATCCTCATTCCTCAATCCTCAATCCTCAATCCTCAATCTTCAATCCTCAATACCCAATCCTCAGTCTTCAGTCCTCAAACCTCAATACTCAATTTCAATCCTCAATCCTCAATTCTCAATCCTCAATCCTCAATCCTCAATCTTCAATCCTCAATCCCCAATCCTCAATCTTCAATCCTCAATTCTCAATCCTCAGTACTCAATCCTCAATCCTCAATCTTCAACCCTCAATCCTCATTCCTCAAACCTCAATCCTCAACCCTCAGTCCTCATCCTCAATTCTCAATCCTCAAACCTCAATCCTCAATCCTCATTCTTGAATCCTCAATACCCAATCCACAATCTTCAATCCTCAATCCTCAATCCTCAATTCTCAATCGTCAATCCTCAATCCTCAGACCTCAAACATCAATATTCAATCCTCAGTCCTCGTCCTCAATCCACAACCCTCAATCCTCAGTCCTCAATATTCAATTATCAATTTTCAATCTTCAATCCTCAATCATCAATCCTCAAAACTCAATCTTCAATCCTCAATCCTCAATCCTCAAGCCTCATTCTTCAATCCTCAATACCCAATCCTCTATCTTCAATCCTCAATCCACAATCCTCAATCCTCAATCCTCAATCCTCAATCCTCAATCCTCAACCCTCAAACCTCAATCCTCATACCTCATTCCTCAACCCTCAGTCCTCATACTCAAATCTCAATTCTCAATCCTCGATCCTCAATCCTCAATCTTCAATCCTCAATAATCAATCTCCAATCCTAGATCCTCAATCCCCAATCTTCAATCCTTAATCCTAAATCTTCAATCCTCAATCCCCAGTCCTCAATCTTCAATCCTCAATGCTCAATAATCAATCCTCAATCCTCAGTCCTCAATCCTCAATCCTCAATCCTCAAACCTCAATCCTCAACCGTCAGTCCTCATTCTCCATCCTCAATCCACAATCCTCAATCCTCAATCTTCAATCCCCAATACTCAATCTTCAATCCTCAATCCTCAATCCTCAATCCTCAATCCTCAATCCTCAATCCTCAATCCTCAATCTTCAATCCTCAACCTCAATCCTCAATCCTCAATCCTCAATCCTCAATCTTCAATCCTCAATACACAATCTTCAATCCTCTATCCTTAATCCTCAATCCTCAATCCTCAATCCTCAGTCCTCAATCCTCAACCTTCAATCCTCAATACTCAATCTGCAATCCTCAATCCTCAAACCTCAATCCTCAATCCTCATTCTTGAATCCTCAATACCCAATCCACAATCTTCAATCCTCAATCCTTAATCCTCAATTCTCAATCCTCAATCCTCAATCCTCAGACCTCAAACATCAATATTCAATCCTCAGTCCTCGTCCTCAATCCACAACCCTCAATCCTCAGTCCTCAATACTCAATCATCAATTTTCAATCTTCAATCCTCAATCCTCAATCCTCAATCCTCAATCCTCAATCCTCAATCTTCAATCCACAATCCTCAATACTCAATACTCAATCTTCAATCTTCAATCCTCAATACTCAATCTTCAATCCTCAATCCTCAATCCTCAATCATCAATCCTCAATCTTCAATCCTCAAAACTCAATCTTCAATCCTCAATCCTCAATCCTCAAGCCTCATTCTTCAATCCTCAATACCCAATCCTCTATCTTCAATCCTCAATCCACAATCCTCAATCCTCAATCCTCAATCCTCAATCCTCAATCCTCAATCCTCAACCCTCAAACCTCGATCCTCAAACCTCATTCCTCAACCCTCAGTCCTCATACTCAAATCTCAATTCTCAATACTCAATCCTCACTCCTCAATCTTCAATCCTCAATAATCAATCTCCAATCCTAGATCCTCAATCCCCAATCTTCAATCCTTAATCCTAAATCTTCAATCCTCAATCCCCAGTCCTCAATCTTCAATCCTCAATGCTCAATAATCAATCCTCAATCCTCAGTCCTCAATCCTCAATCCTCAATCCTCAAACCTCAATCCTCAACCGTCAGTCCTCATTCTCCATCCTCAATCCTCAATCCTCAATCCTCAATCTTCAATCCCCAATACTCAATCTTCAATCCTCAATCCTCAATCCTCAATCCTCAATACTCAATCCTCAGGCATCAGTGCACAATCTTCAATACTCAATCCTCAATCCTCAATCTTCAATCCTCAGTCCTCAATCCTCAATCCTCAATCCTGAAACCTCAATCCTCAACCGTCAGTCCTCGTCCTCAATCCTCAAACCTCAATCCTCAATACTCAATATTCAGTCATCAATACTCAATCTTCAATCCTCAATCCTCTATCCTCAATCCTCAATCCTCGACCCTCAATATTCAAGACACAACCCTCAGCCATCAATCCTCAATACTCAACCATCAATCCTCAATTCTCAATCCTCAATAGAATAGCCTGAATTCTCATGGTTCAATACTCTATCCGCAATATTCAATAATCAAATCTCAATCCCCTACCTTCAATCCTCAATACTCAATTTCAATCCTCAAACCTCAATTCTCAATACTCAATACTCAATCCTCAATCGTCAATCCTCAATCCCCAATCCTCAATCTTCAATCCCCAATCCTCAATCCTCAATCCTCAATCCTCAATCCTCAACCTTCAATCCTCAATACTCAATCTTCAATCCACAATACTCAATCCTCAATCCTCAATCCTCAATCCTCAATCCTCAATCCTCAATCCTCAATACTCAGTCTGCAATCCTCAATCCTCAATCCTCAATCCTCAATCTTCAATCCTCAATACTCAATCTTCAATCCACAGTCCTCAATCCTCAATCCTCAATCCTCAATCCTCAATCCTCAATCCTCAATCCTCAATCCTCAATACTCAGTCTGCAATCCTCAATCCTCAATCCTCAATCCTCAATTCTCATTCTTCAATCCTCAATACCCAATCCTCAATCTTCAATCCTCAATCCTCAATTCTCAATTCTCAATTCTCAATCGTCAATCCTCAATCCTCAGACCTCAAACATCAATACTCAACCCTCAGTTCTCGTCCTCAATCCACAACCCTCAATCCTCAATCCTCAATCCTCAATCTTCAATATTCAATCTTCAATCCTCAATCCTCAATCCTCAATCCTCAATCCTCAATCCTCGATCCTCAATCTTCAATCCTCAATCCTCAATCCTCACTCCTCAACCCTCAATCCTCATTCCTCAAACCTCAATCCTCAACCCTCAGTCCTCATACTCAATTCTCAATTCTCAATCCTCACTCCTCAATCCTCAATCTTCAATACTCAATAATCAATCTCCAATCCTAGATCCTCATTCACGAATATTCAATCCTTAATCCTCAATCTTCAATCTTCAATCCCCAGTCCTCAATCTTCAATTCTCAATGCTCAATCCTCAATCCTCAATCCTCAGTCCTCAATCCTCAATCCTCAATCCTCAATTTTCAATCCTCAATACTCAATTTTCAATCCTCAATCCTCAATCCTCAATCCTCAATCCACATTCTTCAATCCACAATACCCAATCCTCAATCTTCGATCCTCAATCCTCAATCCTCAATCCTCAATCCTCAATCCTCATACTTCAATCCTCAATACCAAATCCTCAATCGTCAATCCTCAATCCTCAATCCTCAATTCTCAATCTTCTATCCTCAGTCCTCAGTCCTCAAACCTCTATCCTCAACCCTCAGACCTAATCCTCCATCCTCAATCCTCAATCCTCAATCCTCAATATTCAATCCTCAATACTCAATCTTCAATCCTCAATCTTCAATCCTCACTACCCAAACCTCAATCTTCAATCCTCAATCCTCAATACTCAATTTCAATTCTCAATCCGCGACCCTCAATCCTCAATACTCAATCCTCAATCGTCAATCCTCAATCCCCAATCCTCAATCTTCAATCCTCAATCCTCAATCCTCAGTACTCAATCCTCAATCCTCAATGCTCAATCCTCATACTTCAATCCTCAATACCCAATCCTCAATCTTCAATCCTCAATCCTCAATCCTCAATCCTCAATCCTCAATCCTCAATCCTCAGTCCTCAATCCTCAATCCTCAATCCTCAATCCTCAATCCTCAATCCTCAATCTTCAATCCTCAATACCCAATCCTCAGTCTTCAATCCTCAAACCTCAATACTCAATTTCAATCCTCAATCCTCAATTCTCAATCCTCAATCCTCAATCCTCAATCTTCAATCCTCAATCCCCAATCCTCAATCTTCAATCCTCAATCCTCAATCCTCAGTACTCAATCCTCAATCCTCAATCTTCAACCCTCAATCCTCAATCCTCATTCTTGAATCCTCAATACCCAATCCACAATCTTCAATCCTCAATCCTCAATCTTCAATCCTCAATCCTCAACCCTCAATCCTCAATCCTCAATCCTCAATCTTCAATCCGCAATCCTCAATCCTCAATACTCAGTCTTCAATCTTCAATCCTCAATACTCAATCTTCAATCCTAGATCCTCAATCCCCAATCTTCAATCCTTAATCCTCAATCCTCAGTCCTCAATCCTCAATCCTCAATCCTCAAACCTCAATTCTCAACCGTCAGTCCTCGTCCTCAATCCTCAAACCTCAATTCTCAATCCTCAATATTCAATCATCAATACTCAATCTTCAATCCTCAATGCTCTATCCTCAATCCTCAATCCTCAATCCTCAATATGCAAGACACAACCCTCAGCCATCAATCCTCAATACTCAACCATCAATCTTCAATTCTCAATACTGAATAGAATATTCTGAATGCTCATGGTTCAATACTCAATCCACAACATTCAATAATCAAATCTCAATCCTCAATCTTCAATCCTCAATACACAATCTTCAATCCTCTATCCTCAATCCTCAATCCTCAATCCTCAATCCTCAATCCTCAATCCTCAATCTTCAATCCTCAACCTCAATCCTCAATCCTCAATCCTCAATCCTCAATCCTCAATCTTCAATCCTCAATACACAATCTTCAATCCTCTATCCTTAATCCTCAATCCTCAATCCTCAATCCTCAATCCTCAATCCTCAGCCTTCAATCCTCAATACTCAATCTGCAATCCTCAATCCTCAAACCTCAATCCTCAATCCTCATTCTTGAATCCTCAATACCCAATCCACAATCTTCAATCCTCAATACTCAATCCTCAATTCTCAATCCTCAATCCTCAATCCTCAGACCTCAAACATCAATATTCAATCCTCAGTCCTCGTCCTCAATCCACAACCCTCAATCCTCAGTCCTCAATATTCAATCATCAATTTTCAATCTTCAATCCTCAATCCTCAATCCTCAACCCTCAATCCTCAATCCTCAATCTTCAATCCACAATCCTCAATCCTCAATACTCAATCTTCAATCTTCAATCCTCTATACTGAATCTTCAATCCTGAATCCTCAATCCTCAATCATCAATCCTCAATCTTCAATCCTCAAAACTTAATCTTCAATCCTCAATCCTCAATCCTCAAGCCTCATTCTTCAATCCTCAATACCCAATCCTCTATCTTCAATCCTCAATCCACAATCCTCAATCCTCAATCCTCAATCCTCAATCCTCAATCCTCAATCCTCAATCCTCATACTTCAATCCTCAATACCAAATCCTCAATCGTCAATCCTCAATCCTCAATCCTCAATTCTCAATCTTCTATCCTCAGTCCTCAGTCCTCAAACCTCTATCCTCAACCCTCAGACCTAATCCTCCATCCTCAATCCTCAATCCTCAATCCTCAATATTCAATCCTCAATACTCAATCTTCAATCCTCAATCTTGAATCATCAATACCCAATCCTCAATCTTCAATCCTCAATCCTCAATACTCAATTTCAATCCTCAATCCGCAACCCTCAATCCTCAATACTCAATCCTCAATCGTCAATCCTCAATCCCCAATCCTCAATCTTCAATCCTCAATCCTCAATCCTCAGTACTCAATCCTCAATCCTCAATGCTCAATCCTCATACTTCAATCCTCAATACCCAATCCTCAATCTTCAATCCTCAATCCTCAATCCTCAATCCTCAATCCTCAATCCTCAGTCCTCAATCCTCAATCCTCAATTCTCAATCCTCAGTACTCAATCCTCAATCCTCAATCTTCAACCCTCAATCCTCATTCCTCAAACCTCAATCCTCAACCCTCAGTCCTCATCCTCAATTCTCAATCCTCAAACCTCAATCCTCAATCCTCAATCTTCAATCCTCAATACCCAATCCTCAGTCTTCAGTCCTCAAACCTCAATACTCAATTTCAATCCTCAATCCTCAATTCTCAATCCTCAATCCTCAATCCTCAATCTTCAATCCTCAATCCCCAATCCTCAATCTTCAATCCTCAATTCTCAATCCTCAGTACTCAATCCTCAATCCTCAATCTTCAACCCTCAATCCTCATTCCTCAAACCTCAATCCTCAACCCTCAGTCCTCATCCTCAATTCTCAATCCTCAAACCTCAATCCTCAATCCTCATTCTTGAATCCTCAATACCCAATCCACAATCTTCAATCCTCAATCCTCAATCCTCAATTCTCAATCGTCAATCCTCAATCCTCAGACCTCAAACATCAATATTCAATCCTCAGTCCTCGTCCTCAATCCACAACCCTCAATCCTCAGTCCTCAATATTCAATTATCAATTTTCAATCTTCAATCCTCAATCATCAATCCTCAAAACTCAATCTTCAATCCTCAATCCTCAATCCTCAAGCCTCATTCTTCAATCCTCAATACCCAATCCTCTATCTTCAATCCTCAATCCACAATCCTCAATCCTCAATCCTCAATCCTCAATCCTCAATCCTCAACCCTCAAACCTCAATCCTCATACCTCATTCCTCAACCCTCAGTCCTCATACTCAAATCTCAATTCTCAATCCTCGATCCTCAATCCTCAATCTTCAATCCTCAATAATCAATCTCCAATCCTAGATCCTCAATCCCCAATCTTCAATCCTTAATCCTAAATCTTCAATCCTCAATCCCCAGTCCTCAATCTTCAATCCTCAATGCTCAATAATCAATCCTCAATCCTCAGTCCTCAATCCTCAATCCTCAATCCTCAAACCTCAATCCTCAACCGTCAGTCCTCATTCTCCATCCTCAATCCACAATCCTCAATCCTCAATCTTCAATCCCCAATACTCAATCTTCAATCCTCAATCCTCAATCCTCAATCCTCAATCCTCAATCCTCAATCCTCAATCCTCAATCTTCAATCCTCAACCTCAATCCTCAATCCTCAATCCTCAATCCTCAATCTTCAATCCTCAATACACAATCTTCAATCCTCTATCCTTAATCCTCAATCCTCAATCCTCAATCCTCAGTCCTCAATCCTCAACCTTCAATCCTCAATACTCAATCTGCAATCCTCAATCCTCAAACCTCAATCCTCAATCCTCATTCTTGAATCCTCAATACCCAATCCACAATCTTCAATCCTCAATCCTTAATCCTCAATTCTCAATCCTCAATCCTCAATCCTCAGACCTCAAACATCAATATTCAATCCTCAGTCCTCGTCCTCAATCCACAACCCTCAATCCTCAGTCCTCAATACTCAATCATCAATTTTCAATCTTCAATCCTCAATCCTCAATCCTCAATCCTCAATCCTCAATCCTCAATCTTCAATCCACAATCCTCAATACTCAATACTCAATCTTCAATCTTCAATCCTCAATACTCAATCTTCAATCCTCAATCCTCAATCCTCAATCATCAATCCTCAATCTTCAATCCTCAAAACTCAATCTTCAATCCTCAATCCTCAATCCTCAAGCCTCATTCTTCAATCCTCAATACCCAATCCTCTATCTTCAATCCTCAATCCACAATCCTCAATCCTCAATCCTCAATCCTCAATCCTCAATCCTCAATCCTCAACCCTCAAACCTCGATCCTCAAACCTCATTCCTCAACCCTCAGTCCTCATACTCAAATCTCAATTCTCAATACTCAATCCTCACTCCTCAATCTTCAATCCTCAATAATCAATCTCCAATCCTAGATCCTCAATCCCCAATCTTCAATCCTTAATCCTAAATCTTCAATCCTCAATCCCCAGTCCTCAATCTTCAATCCTCAATGCTCAATAATCAATCCTCAATCCTCAGTCCTCAATCCTCAATCCTCAATCCTCAAACCTCAATCCTCAACCGTCAGTCCTCATTCTCCATCCTCAATCCTCAATCCTCAATCCTCAATCTTCAATCCCCAATACTCAATCTTCAATCCTCAATCCTCAATCCTCAATCCTCAATCCTGAAACCTCAATCCTCAACCGTCAGTCCTCGTCCTCAATCCTCAAACCTCAATCCTCAATACTCAATATTCAGTCATCAATACTCAATCTTCAATCCTCAATCCTCTATCCTCAATCCTCAATCCTCGACCCTCAATATTCAAGACACAACCCTCAGCCATCAATCCTCAATACTCAACCATCAATCCTCAATTCTCAATCCTCAATAGAATAGCCTGAATTCTCATGGTTCAATACTCTATCCGCAATATTCAATAATCAAATCTCAATCCCCTACCTTCAATCCTCAATACTCAATTTCAATCCTCAAACCTCAATTCTCAATACTCAATACTCAATCCTCAATCGTCAATCCTCAATCCCCAATCCTCAATCTTCAATCCCCAATCCTCAATCCTCAATCCTCAATCCTCAATCCTCAACCTTCAATCCTCAATACTCAATCTTCAATCCACAATACTCAATCCTCAATCCTCAATCCTCAATCCTCAATCCTCAATCCTCAATCCTCAATACTCAGTCTGCAATCCTCAATCCTCAATCCTCAATCCTCAATCTTCAATCCTCAATACTCAATCTTCAATCCACAGTCCTCAATCCTCAATCCTCAATCCTCAATCCTCAATCCTCAATCCTCAATCCTCAATACTCAGTCTGCAATCCTCAATCCTCAATCCTCAATCCTCAATCCTCATTCGTCAATCCTCAACACCAAATCTTCAATCTTCAATCCTCAATCCTCAATCCTCAATCCTCAATCCTCAATACTCAATTTCAATCCTCAATCCTCAATCCTCAATTCTCAATCCTCAATACTCAATCCTCAATCGTCAATCCTCAATCCTCAATCATCAATCCTCAATACTCAATCTTCAATCCTCAATCCTCAATTCTCAATTCTCAATTCTCAATCGTCAATCCTCAATCCTCAGACCTCAAACATCAATACTCAACCCTCAGTTCTCGTCCTCAATCCACAACCCTCAATCCTCAATCCTCAATCCTCAATCTTCAATATTCAATCTTCAATCCTCAATCCTCAATCCTCAATCCTCAATCCTCAATCCTCAATCCTCAATCTTCAATCCTCAATCCTCAATCCTCACTCCTCAACCCTCAATCCTCATTCCTCAAACCTCAATCCTCAACCCTCAGTCCTCATACTCAATTCTCAATTCTCAATCCTCACTCCTCAATCCTCAATCTTCAATACTCAATAATCAATCTCCAATCCTAGATCCTCATTCACGAATATTCAATCCTTAATCCTCAATCTTCAATCTTCAATCCCCAGTCCTCAATCTTCAATTCTCAATGCTCAATCCTCAATCCTCAATCCTCAGTCCTCAATCCTCAATCCTCAATCCTCAATTTTCAATCCTCAATACTCAATTTTCAATCCTCAATCCTCAATCCTCAATCCTCAATCCACATTCTTCAATCCTCAATACCCAATCCTCAACCTTCGATCCTCAATCCTCAATCCTCAATCCTCAATCCTCAATCCTCATACTTCAATCCTCAATACCAAATCCTCAATCGTCAATCCTCAATCCTCAATCCTCAATTCTCAATCTTCTATCCTCAGTCCTCAGTCCTCAAACCTCTATCCTCAACCCTCAGACCTAATCCTCCATCCTCAATCCTCAATCCTCAATCCTCAATATTCAATCCTCAATACTCAATCTTCAATCCTCAATCTTCAATCCTCACTACCCAAACCTCAATCTTCAATCCTCAATCCTCAATACTCAATTTCAATTCTCAATCCGCGACCCTCAATCCTCAATACTCAATCCTCAATCGTCAATCCTCAATCCCCAATCCTCAATCTTCAATCCTCAATCCTCAATCCTCAGTACTCAATCCTCAATCCTCAATGCTGAATCCTCATACTTCAATCCTCAATACCCAATCCTCAATCTTCAATCCTCAATCCTCAATCCTCAATCCTCAATCCTCAATCCTCAATCCTCAGTCCTCAATCCTCAATCCTCAATCCTCAATCCTCAATCCTCAATCCTCAATCTTCAATCCTCAATACCCAATCCTCAGTCTTCAATCCTCAAACCTCAATACTCAATTTCAATCCTCAATCCTCAATTCTCAATCCTCAATCCTCAATCCTCAATCTTCAATCCTCAATCCCCAATCCTCAATCTTCAATCCTCAATCCTCAATCCTCAGTACTCAATCCTCAATCCTCAATCTTCAACCCTCAATCCTCAATCCTCAGACCTCAAACATCAATATTCAATCCTCAGTCCTCGTCCTCAATCCACAACCCTCAATCCTCAGTCCTCAATATTCAATCATCAATTTTCAATCTTCAATCCTCAATCCTCAATCCTCAACCCTCAATCCTCAATCCTCAATCTTCAATCCACAATCCTCAATCCTCAATACTCAATCTTCAATCTTCAATCCTCTATACTCAATCTTCAATCCTGAATCCTCAATCCTCAATCATCAATCCTCAATCTTCAATCCTCAAAACTTAATCTTCAATCCTCAATCCTCAATCCTCAAGCCTCATTCTTCAATCCTCAATACCCAATCCTCTATCTTCAATCCTCAATCCACAATCCTCAATCCTCAATCCTCAATCCTCAATCCTCAATCCTCAATCCTCAATCCTCATACTTCAATCCTCAATACCAAATCCTCAATCGTCAATCCTCAATCCTCAATCCTCAATTCTCAATCTTCTATCCTCAGTCCTCAGTCCTCAAACCTCTATCCTCAACCCTCAGACCTAATCCTCCATCCTCAATCCTCAATCCTCAATCCTCAATATTCAATCCTCAATACTCAATCTTCAATCCTCAATCTTGAATCATCAATACCCAATCCTCAATCTTCAATCCTCAATCCTCAATACTCAATTTCAATCCTCAATCCGCAACCCTCAATCCTCAATACTCAATCCTCAATCGTCAATCCTCAATCCCCAATCCTCAATCTTCAATCCTCAATCCTCAATCCTCAGTACTCAATCCTCAATCCTCAATGCTCAATCCTCATACTTCAATCCTCAATACCCAATCCTCAATCTTCAATCCTCAATCCTCAATCCTCAATCCTCAATCCTCAATCCTCAGTCCTCAATCCTCAATCCTCAAACCTCAATCTTCAATCCTCAACCTGAATCCTCAATCCGCAATCCTCAATCCTCAATCTTCAATCCTCAATACACAATCTTCAATCCTCTATCCTTAATCCTCAATCCTCAATCCTCAATCCTCAATCCTCAATCCTCAGCCTTCAGTCCTCAATACCCAATCCACAATCTTCAATCCTCAATCCTCAATCCTCAATTCTCAATCCTCAATCCTCAATCCTCAGACCTCAAACATCAATATTCAATCCTCAGTCCTCGTCCTCAATCCACAACCCTCAATCCTCAGTCCTCAATATTCAATTATCAATTTTCAATCTTCAATCCTCAATCCTCAATCCTCAACCCTCAATCCTCAATCCTCAATCTTCAATCCACAATCCTCAATCCTCAATACTCAATCTTCAATCTTCAATCCTCTATACTCAATCTTCAATCCTCAATCCTCAAACCTCAATTCTCAACCGTCAGTCCTCGTCCTCAATCCTCAAACCTCAATTCTCAATCCTCAATATTCAATCATCAATACTCAATCTTCAATCCTCAATGCTCTATCCTCAATCCTCAATCCTCAATCCTCAATATGCAAGACACAACCCTCAGCCATCAATCCTCAATACTCAACCATCAATCTTCAATTCTCAATACTGAATAGAATATTCTGAATGCTCATGGTTCAATACTCAATCCACAACATTCAATAATCAAATCTCAATCCTCAATCTTCAATCCTCAATACACAATCTTCAATCCTCTATCCTCAATCCTCAATCCTCAATCCCCAATCCTCAATCCTCAATCCTCAATCTTCAATCCTCAACCTCAATCCTCAATCCTCAATCCTCAATCCTCAATCCTCAGTCTTCAATCCTCAATACACAATCTTCAATCCTCTATCCTTAATCCTCAATCCTCAATCCTCAATCCTCAATCCTCAATCCTCAGCCTTCAATCCTCAATACTCAATCTGCAATCCTCAATCCTCAAACCTCAATCCTCAATCCTCATTCTTGAATCCTCAATACCCAATCCACAATCTTCAATCCTCAATACTCAATCCTCAATTCTCAATCCTCAATCCTCAATCCTCAGACCTCAAACATCAATATTCAATCCTCAGTCCTCGTCCTCAATCCACAGCCCTCAATCCTCAGTCCTCAATATTCAATCATCAATTTTCAATCTTCAATCCTCAATCCTCAATCCTCAACCCTCAATCCTCAATCCTCAATCTTCAATCCACAATCCTCAATCCTCAATACTCAATCTTCAATCTTCAATCCTCTATACTCAATCTTCAATCCTGAATCCTCAATCCTCAATCATCAATCCTCAATCTTCAATCCTCAAAACTTAATCTTCAATCCTCAATCCTCAATCCTCAAGCCTCATTCTTCAATCCTCAATACCCAATCCTCTATCTTCAATCCTCAATCCACAATCCTCAATCCTCAATCCTCAATCCTCAATCCTCAATCCTCAATCCTCAATCCTCATACTTCAATCCTCAATACCAAATCCTCAATCGTCAATCCTCAATCCTCAATCCTCAATTCTCAATCTTCTATCCTCAGTCCTCAGTCCTCAAACCTCTATCCTCAACCCTCAGACCTAATCCTCCATCCTCAATCCTCAATCCTCAATCCTCAATATTCAATCCTCAATACTCAATCTTCAATCCTCAATCTTGAATCATCAATACCCAATCCTCAATCTTCAATCCTCAATCCTCAATACTCAATTTCAATCCTCAATCCGCAACCCTCAATCCTCAATACTCAATCCTCAATCGTCAATCCTCAATCCCCAATCCTCAATCTTCAATCCTCAATCCTCAATCCTCAGTACTCAATCCTCAATCCTCAATGCTCAATCCTCATACTTCAATCCTCAATACCCAATCCTCAATCTTCAATCCTCAATCCTCAATCCTCAATCCTCAATCCTCAATCCTCAGTCCTCAATCCTCAATCCTCAAACCTCAATCTTCAATCCTCAACCTCAATCCTCAATCCGCAATCCTCAATCCTCAATCTTCAATCCTCAATACACAATCTTCAATCCTCTATCCTTAATCCTCAATCCTCAATCCTCAATCCTCAATCCTCAATCCTCAGCCTTCAGTCCTCAATACCCAATCCACAATCTTCAATCCTCAATCCTCAATCCTCAATTCTCAATCCTCAATCCTCAATCCTCAGACCTCAAACATCAATATTCAATCCTCAGTCCTCGTCCTCAATCCACAACCCTCAATCCTCAGTCCTCAATATTCAATCATCAATTTTCAATCTTCAATCCTCAATCCTCAATCCTCAACCCTCAATCCTCAATCCTCAATCTTCAATCCACAATCCTCAATCCTCAATACACAATCTTCAATCTTCAATCCTCTATACTCAATCTTCAATCCTCAATCCTCAATCCTCAATCATCAATCCTCAATCTTCAATCCTCAAAACATAATCTTCAATCCTCAATCCTCAATCCTCAAGCCTCATTCTTCAATCCTCAATACCCAATCCTCTATGTTCAATCCTCAATCCACAATCCTCAATCCTCAATCCTCAATCCTCAATCCTCAATCCTCAATCCTCAATCCTCATACTTCAATCCTCAATACCAAATCCTCAATCGTCAATCCTCAATCCTCAATCCTCAATTCTCAATCTTCTATCCTCAGTCCTCAGTCCTCAAACCTCTATCCTCAGCCCTCAGACCTAATCCTCCATCCTCAATCCTCAATCCTCAATCCTCAATATTCAATCCTCAATACTCAATCTTCAATCCTCAATCTTCAATCATCAATACCCAATCCTCAATCTTCAATCCTCAATCCTCAATACTCACTTTCAATCCTCAATCCGCAACCCTCAATCCTCAATACTCAATCCTCAATCGTCAATCCTCAATCCCCAATCCTCAATCTTCAATCCTCAATCCTCAATCCTCAGTACTCAATCCTCAATCCTCAATGCTCAATCCTCATACTTCAATCCTCAATACCCAATCCTCAATCTTCAATCCTCAATCCTCAATCCTCAATCCTCAATCCTCAATCCTCAGTCCTCAATCCTCAATCCTCAAACCTCAATCTTCAATCCTCAACCTCAATCCTCAATCCTCAATCCTCAATCCTCAATCTTCAATCCTCAACACACAATCTTCAATCCTCTATCCTTAATCCTCAATCCTCAATCCTCAATCCTCAATCCTCAATCCTCAGCCTTCAATCCTCAATACTCAATCTGCAATCCTCAATCCTCAAACCTCAATCCTCAATCCTCATTCTTGAATCCTCAATACCCAATCCACAATCTTCATCCTCAATCCTCAATCCTCAATTCTCAATCCTCAATCCTCAATCCTCAGACCTCAAACATCAATATTCAATCCTCAGTCCTCGTCCTCAATCCACAACCCTCAATCCTCAGTCCTCAATATTCAATCATCAATTTTCAATCTTCAATCCTCAATCCTCAATCCTCAACACTCAATCCTCAATCCTCAATCTTCAATCCACAATCCTCAATCCTCAATACTCAATCTTCAATCTTCAATCCTCAATACTCAATCTTCAATCCTCAATCCTCAATCCTCAATCATCAATCCTCAATCTTCAATCCTCAAAACTCAATCTTCAATCCTCAATCCTCAATCCTCAAGCCTCATTCTTCAATCCTCAATACCCAATCCTCTATCTTCAATCCTCAATCCACAATCCTCAATCCTCAATCCTCAATCCTCAATCCTCAATCCTCAATCCTCAGTTCTCAATATTCTATCCTCAGTCCTCAGTCCTCAAACCTCTATCCTCAACCCTCAGACCTAATCCTCCATCCTCAATCCTCAATCCTCAATCCTCAATATTCAATCCTCAATACTCAATCTTCAATCCTCAATCTTCAATCCTCAATACCCAATCCTCAATCTTCAATCCTCAATCCTCAATACTCAATTTCAATCCACAATCCGCAACCCTCAATCCTCAATACTCAATCCTCAATCCTCAATCTTCAATCCTCAATCCCCAATCCTCAATATTCAATCCTCAATCCTCAATCCTCAGTACTCAATCCTCAATCCTCAATCCTCAATCCTCAATCCTCAATCCTCAATCCTCAATCCTCAATCCTCAATACTCAGTCTGCAATCCTCAATCCTCAATCCTCAATCCTCAATTCTCATTCTTCAATCCTCAATACCCAATCCTCAATCTTCAATCCTCAATCCTCAATTCTCAATTCTCAATTCTCAATCGTCAATCCTCAATCCTCAGACCTCAAACATCAATATTCAACCCTCAGTTCTCGTCCTCAATCCACAACCCTCAATCCTCTATCCTCAATCTTCAATATTCAATCTTCAATCCTCAATCCTCAATCCTCAATCCTCAATCCTCAATCCTCAATCCTCAATCTTCAATCCTCAATCCTCAATCCTCAATCCTCAACCCTCAATCCTCATTCCTCAAACCTCAATCCTCAACCCTCAGTCCTCATACTCAATTCTCAATTCTCAATCCTCACTCCTCAATCCTCAATCTTCAATACTCAATAATCAATCTCCAATCCTAGATCCTCATTCACGAATCTTCAATCCTTAATCCTCAATCTTCAATCTTCAATCCCCAGTCCTCAATCTTCAATTCTCAATGCTCAATCCTCAATCCTCAATCCTCAGTCCTCAATCCTCAATCCTCAATCCTCAATTTTCAATCCTCAATACTCAATCTTCAATCCTCAATCCTCAATCCTCAATCCTCAATCCACATTCTTCAATCCTCAATACCCAATCCTCAATCTTCGATCCTCAATCCTCAATCCTCAATCCTCAATCCTCAATCCTCATACTTCAATCCTCAATACCAAATCCTCAATCGTCAATCCTCAATCCTCAATCCTCAATCCTCAATTCTCAATCTTCTATCCTCAGTCCTCAGTCCTCAAACCTCTATCCTCAACCCTCAGACCTAATCCTCCATCCTCAATCCTCAATCCTCAATCCTCAATATTCAATCCTCAATACTCAATCTTCAATCCTCAATCTTCAATCCTCAATACCCAAACCTCAATCTTCAATCCTCAATCCTCAATACTCAATTTCAATCCTCAATTCGCAACCCTCAATCCTCAATACTCAATCCTCAATCGTCAATCCTCAATCCCCAATCCTCAATCTTCAATCCTCAATCCTCAATCCTCAGTACTCAATCCTCAATCCTCAATGCTCAATCCTCATACTTCAATCCTCAATACCCAATCCTCAATCTTCAATCCTCAATCCTCAATCCTCAATCCTCAATCCTCAATCCTCAATCCTCAGTCCTCAATCCTCAATCCTCAATCCTCAATCCTCAATCCTCAATCCTCAATCTTCAATCCTCAATACCCAATCCTCAGTCTTCAATCCTCAAACCTCAATACTCAATTTCAATCCTCAATCCTCAATTCTCAATCCTCAATACCCAATCCTCAATCTTCAATCCTCAATCCCCAATCCTCAATCTTCAATCCTCAATCCTCAATCCTCAGTACTCAATCCTCAATCCTCAATCTTCAACCCTCAATCCTCAATCCTCATTCTTGAATCCTCAATACCCAATCCACAATCTTCAATCCTCAATCCTCAATCTTCAATCCTCAATCCTCAATCCTCAATCCTCATTCCTCAATCCTCAATCTTCAATCCGCAATCCTCAATCCTCAATACTCAGTCTTCAATCATCAATCCTCAATACTCAATCTTCAATCCTAGATCCTCAATCCCCAATCTTCAATCCTTAATCCTCAATCCTCAGTCCTCAATCCTCAATCCTCAATCCTCAAACCTCAATTCTCAACCGTCAGTCCTCGTCCTCAATCCTCAAACCTCAATTCTCAATCCTCAATATTCAATCATCAATACTCAATCTTCAATCCTCAATGCTCTATCCTCAATCCTCAATCCTCAATCCTCAATATGCAAGACACAACCCTCAGCCATCAATCCTCAATACTCAACCATCAATCTTCAATTCTCAATACTGAATAGAATATTCTGAATGCTCATGGTTCAATACTCAATCCACAACATTCAATAATCAAATCTCAATCCTCAATCTTCAATCCTCAATACACAATCTTCAATCCTCTATCCTCAATCCTCAATCCTCAATCCTCAATCCTCAATCCTCAATCCTCAATCTTCAATCCTCAACCTCAATCCTCAATCCCCAATACTCAATCCTCAATCCTCAATCTTCAATCTTCAATACACAATCTTCAATCCTCTATCCTTAATCCTCAATTCTCAATCCTCAATCCTGAATCCTCAATCCTCAGCCTTCAATCCTCAATACTCAATCTGCAATCCTCAATCCTCAAACCTCAATCCTCAATCCTCATTCTTGAATCCTCAATACCCAATCCACAATCTTAAATCCTCAATCCTCAATCCTCAATTCTCAATCCTCAATCCTCAATCCTCAGACCTCAAACATCAATATTCAATCCTCAGTCCTCGTCCTCAATCCACAACCCTCAATCCTCAGTCCTCAATATTCAATCATCAATTTTCAATCTTCAATCCTCAATCCTCAATCCTCAACCCTCAATCCTCAATCCTCAATCTTCAATCCACAATCCTCAATCCTCAATACTCAATCTTCAATCTTCAATCCTCTATACTCAATCTTCAATCCTCAATCCTCAATCCTCAATCATCAATCCTCAATCTTCAATCCTCAAAACTTAATCTTCAATCCTCAATCCTCAATCCTCAAGCCTCATTCTTCAATCCTCAATACCCAATCCTCTATCTTCAATCCTCAATCCACAATCCTCAATCCTCAATCCTCAATCCTCAATCCTCAATCCTCAATCCTCAATCCTCATACTTCAATCCTCAATACCAAATCCTCAATCGTCAATCCTCAATCCTCAATCCTCAATTCTCAATCTTCTATCCTCAGTCCTCAGTCCTCAAACCTCTATCCTCAACCCTCAGACCTAATCCTCCATCCTCAATCCTCAATCCTCAATCCTCAATATTCAATCCTCAATACTCAATCTTCAATCCTCAATCTTGAATCATCAATACCCAATCCTCAATCTTCAATCCTCAATCCTCAATACTCAATTTCAATCCTCAATCCGCAACCCTCAATCCTCAATACTCAATCCTCAATCGTCAATCCTCAATCCCCAATCCTCAATCTTCAATCCTCAATCCTCAATCCTCAGTACTCAATCCTCAATCCTCAATGCTCAATCCTCATACTTCAATCCTCAATACCCAATCCTCAATCTTCAATCCTCAATCCTCAATCCTCAATCCTCAATCCTCAATCCTCAGTCCTCAATCCTCAATCCTCAATTCTCAATCCTCAGTACTCAATCCTCAATCCTCAATCTTCAACCCTCAATCCTCATTCCTCAAACCTCAATCCTCAACCCTCAGTCCTCATCCTCAATTCTCAATCCTCAAACCTCAATCCTCAATCCTCAATCTTCAATCCTCAATACCCAATCCTCAGTCTTCAGTCCTCAAACCTCAATACTCAATTTCAATCCTCAATCCTCAATTCTCAATCCTCAATCCTCAATCCTCAATCTTCAATCCTCAATCCCCAATCCTCAATCTTCAATCCTCAATTCTCAATCCTCAGTACTCAATCCTCAATCCTCAATCTTCAACCCTCAATCCTCATTCCTCAAACCTCAATCCTCAACCCTCAGTCCTCATCCTCAATTCTCAATCCTCAAACCTCAATCCTCAATCCTCATTCTTGAATCCTCAATACCCAATCCACAATCTTCAATCCTCAATCCTCAATCCTCAATTCTCAATCGTCAATCCTCAATCCTCAGACCTCAAACATCAATATTCAATCCTCAGTCCTCGTCCTCAATCCACAACCCTCAATCCTCAGTCCTCAATATTCAATTATCAATTTTCAATCTTCAATCCTCAATCATCAATCCTCAAAACTCAATCTTCAATCCTCAATCCTCAATCCTCAAGCCTCATTCTTCAATCCTCAATACCCAATCCTCTATCTTCAATCCTCAATCCACAATCCTCAATCCTCAATCCTCAATCCTCAATCCTCAATCCTCAACCCTCAAACCTCAATCCTCATACCTCATTCCTCAACCCTCAGTCCTCATACTCAAATCTCAATTCTCAATCCTCGATCCTCAATCCTCAATCTTCAATCCTCAATAATCAATCTCCAATCCTAGATCCTCAATCCCCAATCTTCAATCCTTAATCCTAAATCTTCAATCCTCAATCCCCAGTCCTCAATCTTCAATCCTCAATGCTCAATAATCAATCCTCAATCCTCAGTCCTCAATCCTCAATCCTCAATCCTCAAACCTCAATCCTCAACCGTCAGTCCTCATTCTCCATCCTCAATCCACAATCCTCAATCCTCAATCTTCAATCCCCAATACTCAATCTTCAATCCTCAATCCTCAATCCTCAATCCTCAATCCTCAATCCTCAATCCTCAATCCTCAATCTTCAATCCTCAACCTCAATCCTCAATCCTCAATCCTCAATCCTCAATCTTCAATCCTCAATACACAATCTTCAATCCTCTATCCTTAATCCTCAATCCTCAATCCTCAATCCTCAGTCCTCAATCCTCAACCTTCAATCCTCAATACTCAATCTGCAATCCTCAATCCTCAAACCTCAATCCTCAATCCTCATTCTTGAATCCTCAATACCCAATCCACAATCTTCAATCCTCAATCCTTAATCCTCAATTCTCAATCCTCAATCCTCAATCCTCAGACCTCAAACATCAATATTCAATCCTCAGTCCTCGTCCTCAATCCACAACCCTCAATCCTCAGTCCTCAATACTCAATCATCAATTTTCAATCTTCAATCCTCAATCCTCAATCCTCAATCCTCAATCCTCAATCCTCAATCTTCAATCCACAATCCTCAATACTCAATACTCAATCTTCAATCTTCAATCCTCAATACTCAATCTTCAATCCTCAATCCTCAATCCTCAATCATCAATCCTCAATCTTCAATCCTCAAAACTCAATCTTCAATCCTCAATCCTCAATCCTCAAGCCTCATTCTTCAATCCTCAATACCCAATCCTCTATCTTCAATCCTCAATCCACAATCCTCAATCCTCAATCCTCAATCCTCAATCCTCAATCCTCAATCCTCAACCCTCAAACCTCGATCCTCAAACCTCATTCCTCAACCCTCAGTCCTCATACTCAAATCTCAATTCTCAATACTCAATCCTCACTCCTCAATCTTCAATCCTCAATAATCAATCTCCAATCCTAGATCCTCAATCCCCAATCTTCAATCCTTAATCCTAAATCTTCAATCCTCAATCCCCAGTCCTCAATCTTCAATCCTCAATGCTCAATAATCAATCCTCAATCCTCAGTCCTCAATCCTCAATCCTCAATCCTCAAACCTCAATCCTCAACCGTCAGTCCTCATTCTCCATCCTCAATCCTCAATCCTCAATCCTCAATCTTCAATCCCCAATACTCAATCTTCAATCCTCAATCCTCAATCCTCAATCCTCAATCCTGAAACCTCAATCCTCAACCGTCAGTCCTCGTCCTCAATCCTCAAACCTCAATCCTCAATACTCAATATTCAGTCATCAATACTCAATCTTCAATCCTCAATCCTCTATCCTCAATCCTCAATCCTCGACCCTCAATATTCAAGACACAACCCTCAGCCATCAATCCTCAATACTCAACCATCAATCCTCAATTCTCAATCCTCAATAGAATAGCCTGAATTCTCATGGTTCAATACTCTATCCGCAATATTCAATAATCAAATCTCAATCCCCTACCTTCAATCCTCAATACTCAATTTCAATCCTCAAACCTCAATTCTCAATACTCAATACTCAATCCTCAATCGTCAATCCTCAATCCCCAATCCTCAATCTTCAATCCCCAATCCTCAATCCTCAATCCTCAATCCTCAATCCTCAACCTTCAATCCTCAATACTCAATCTTCAATCCACAATACTCAATCCTCAATCCTCAATCCTCAATCCTCAATCCTCAATCCTCAATCCTCAATACTCAGTCTGCAATCCTCAATCCTCAATCCTCAATCCTCAATCTTCAATCCTCAATACTCAATCTTCAATCCACAGTCCTCAATCCTCAATCCTCAATCCTCAATCCTCAATCCTCAATCCTCAATCCTCAATCCTCAATACTCAGTCTGCAATCCTCAATCCTCAATCCTCAATCCTCAATCCTCATTCGTCAATCCTCAACACCAAATCTTCAATCTTCAATCCTCAATCCTCAATCCTCAATCCTCAATCCTCAATACTCAATTTCAATCCTCAATCCTCAATCCTCAATTCTCAATCCTCAATACTCAATCCTCAATCGTCAATCCTCAATCCTCAATCATCAATCCTCAATACTCAATCTTCAATCCTCAATCCTCAATTCTCAATTCTCAATTCTCAATCGTCAATCCTCAATCCTCAGACCTCAAACATCAATACTCAACCCTCAGTTCTCGTCCTCAATCCACAACCCTCAATCCTCAATCCTCAATCCTCAATCTTCAATATTCAATCTTCAATCCTCAATCCTCAATCCTCAATCCTCAATCCTCAATCCTCAATCCTCAATCTTCAATCCTCAATCCTCAATCCTCACTCCTCAACCCTCAATCCTCATTCCTCAAACCTCAATCCTCAACCCTCAGTCCTCATACTCAATTCTCAATTCTCAATCCTCACTCCTCAATCCTCAATCTTCAATACTCAATAATCAATCTCCAATCCTAGATCCTCATTCACGAATATTCAATCCTTAATCCTCAATCTTCAATCTTCAATCCCCAGTCCTCAATCTTCAATTCTCAATGCTCAATCCTCAATCCTCAATCCTCAGTCCTCAATCCTCAATCCTCAATCCTCAATTTTCAATCCTCAATACTCAATTTTCAATCCTCAATCCTCAATCCTCAATCCTCAATCCACATTCTTCAATCCTCAATACCCAATCCTCAACCTTCGATCCTCAATCCTCAATCCTCAATCCTCAATCCTCAATCCTCATACTTCAATCCTCAATACCAAATCCTCAATCGTCAATCCTCAATCCTCAATCCTCAATTCTCAATCTTCTATCCTCAGTCCTCAGTCCTCAAACCTCTATCCTCAACCCTCAGACCTAATCCTCCATCCTCAATCCTCAATCCTCAATCCTCAATATTCAATCCTCAATACTCAATCTTCAATCCTCAATCTTCAATCCTCACTACCCAAACCTCAATCTTCAATCCTCAATCCTCAATACTCAATTTCAATTCTCAATCCGCGACCCTCAATCCTCAATACTCAATCCTCAATCGTCAATCCTCAATCCCCAATCCTCAATCTTCAATCCTCAATCCTCAATCCTCAGTACTCAATCCTCAATCCTCAATGCTGAATCCTCATACTTCAATCCTCAATACCCAATCCTCAATCTTCAATCCTCAATCCTCAATCCTCAATCCTCAATCCTCAATCCTCAATCCTCAGTCCTCAATCCTCAATCCTCAATCCTCAATCCTCAATCCTCAATCCTCAAACTTCAATCCTCAATACCCAATCCTCAGTCTTCAATCCTCAAACCTCAATACTCAATTTCAATCCTCAATCCTCAATTCTCAATCCTCAATCCTCAATCCTCAATCTTCAATCCTCAATCCCCAATCCTCAATCTTCAATCCTCAATCCTCAATCCTCAGTACTCAATCCTCAATCCTCAATCTTCAACCCTCAATCCTCAATCCTCAGACCTCAAACATCAATATTCAATCCTCAGTCCTCGTCCTCAATCCACAACCCTCAATCCTCAGTCCTCAATATTCAATCATCAATTTTCAATCTTCAATCCTCAATCCTCAATCCTCAACCCTCAATCCTCAATCCTCAATCTTCAATCCACAATCCTCAATCCTCAATACTCAATCTTCAATCTTCAATCCTCTATACTCAATCTTCAATCCTGAATCCTCAATCCTCAATCATCAATCCTCAATCTTCAATCCTCAAAACTTAATCTTCAATCCTCAATCCTCAATCCTCAAGCCTCATTCTTCAATCCTCAATACCCAATCCTCTATCTTCAATCCTCAATCCACAATCCTCAATCCTCAATCCTCAATCCTCAATCCTCAATCCTCAATCCTCAATCCTCATACTTCAATCCTCAATACCAAATCCTCAATCGTCAATCCTCAATCCTCAATCCTCAATTCTCAATCTTCTATCCTCAGTCCTCAGTCCTCAAACCTCTATCCTCAACCCTCAGACCTAATCCTCCATCCTCAATCCTCAATCCTCAATCCTCAATATTCAATCCTCAATACTCAATCTTCAATCCTCAATCTTGAATCATCAATACCCAATCCTCAATCTTCAATCCTCAATCCTCAATACTCAATTTCAATCCTCAATCCGCAACCCTCAATCCTCAATACTCAATCCTCAATCGTCAATCCTCAATCCCCAATCCTCAATCTTCAATCCTCAATCCTCAATCCTCAGTACTCAATCCTCAATCCTCAATGCTCAATCCTCATACTTCAATCCTCAATACCCAATCCTCAATCTTCAATCCTCAATCCTCAATCCTCAATCCTCAATCCTCAATCCTCAGTCCTCAATCCTCAATCCTCAAACCTCAATCTTCAATCCTCAACCTGAATCCTCAATCCGCAATCCTCAATCCTCAATCTTCAATCCTCAATACACAATCTTCAATCCTCTATCCTTAATCCTCAATCCTCAATCCTCAATCCTCAATCCTCAATCCTCAGCCTTCAGTCCTCAATACCCAATCCACAATCTTCAATCCTCAATCCTCAATCCTCAATTCTCAATCCTCAATCCTCAATCCTCAGACCTCAAACATCAATATTCAATCCTCAGTCCTCGTCCTCAATCCACAACCCTCAATCCTCAGTCCTCAATATTCAATTATCAATTTTCAATCTTCAATCCTCAATCCTCAATCCTCAACCCTCAATCCTCAATCCTCAATCTTCAATCCACAATCCTCAATCCTCAATACTCAATCTTCAATCTTCAATCCTCTATACTCAATCTTCAATCCTCAATCCTCAAACCTCAATTCTCAACCGTCAGTCCTCGTCCTCAATCCTCAAACCTCAATTCTCAATCCTCAATATTCAATCATCAATACTCAATCTTCAATCCTCAATGCTCTATCCTCAATCCTCAATCCTCAATCCTCAATATGCAAGACACAACCCTCAGCCATCAATCCTCAATACTCAACCATCAATCTTCAATTCTCAATACTGAATAGAATATTCTGAATGCTCATGGTTCAATACTCAATCCACAACATTCAATAATCAAATCTCAATCCTCAATCTTCAATCCTCAATACACAATCTTCAATCCTCTATCCTCAATCCTCAATCCTCAATCCCCAATCCTCAATCCTCAATCCTCAATCTTCAATCCTCAACCTCAATCCTCAATCCTCAATCCTCAATCCTCAATCCTCAATCTTCAATCCTCAATACACAATCTTCAATCCTCTATCCTTAATCCTCAATCCTCAATCCTCAATCCTCAATCCTCAATCCTCAGCCTTCAATCCTCAATACTCAATCTGCAATCCTCAATCCTCAAACCTCAATCCTCAATCCTCATTCTTGAATCCTCAATACCCAATCCACAATCTTCAATCCTCAATACTCAATCCTCAATTCTCAATCCTCAATCCTCAATCCTCAGACCTCAAACATCAATATTCAATCCTCAGTCCTCGTCCTCAATCCACAGCCCTCAATCCTCAGTCCTCAATATTCAATCATCAATTTTCAATCTTCAATCCTCAATCCTCAATCCTCAACCCTCAATCCTCAATCCTCAATCTTCAATCCACAATCCTCAATCCTCAATACTCAATCTTCAATCTTCAATCCTCTATACTCAATCTTCAATCCTGAATCCTCAATCCTCAATCATCAATCCTCAATCTTCAATCCTCAAAACTTAATCTTCAATCCTCAATCCTCAATCCTCAAGCCTCATTCTTCAATCCTCAATACCCAATCCTCTATCTTCAATCCTCAATCCACAATCCTCAATCCTCAATCCTCAATCCTCAATCCTCAATCCTCAATCCTCAATCCTCATACTTCAATCCTCAATACCAAATCCTCAATCGTCAATCCTCAATCCTCAATCCTCAATTCTCAATCTTCTATCCTCAGTCCTCAGTCCTCAAACCTCTATCCTCAACCCTCAGACCTAATCCTCCATCCTCAATCCTCAATCCTCAATCCTCAATATTCAATCCTCAATACTCAATCTTCAATCCTCAATCTTGAATCATCAATACCCAATCCTCAATCTTCAATCCTCAATCCTCAATACTCAATTTCAATCCTCAATCCGCAACCCTCAATCCTCAATACTCAATCCTCAATCGTCAATCCTCAATCCCCAATCCTCAATCTTCAATCCTCAATCCTCAATCCTCAGTACTCAATCCTCAATCCTCAATGCTCAATCCTCATACTTCAATCCTCAATACCCAATCCTCAATCTTCAATCCTCAATCCTCAATCCTCAATCCTCAATCCTCAATCCTCAGTCCTCAATCCTCAATCCTCAAACCTCAATCTTCAATCCTCAACCTCAATCCTCAATCCGCAATCCTCAATCCTCAATCTTCAATCCTCAATACACAATCTTCAATCCTCTATCCTTAATCCTCAATCCTCAATCCTCAATCCTCAATCCTCAATCCTCAGCCTTCAGTCCTCAATACCCAATCCACAATCTTCAATCCTCAATCCTCAATCCTCAATTCTCAATCCTCAATCCTCAATCCTCAGACCTCAAACATCAATATTCAATCCTCAGTCCTCGTCCTCAATCCACAACCCTCAATCCTCAGTCCTCAATATTCAATCATCAATTTTCAATCTTCAATCCTCAATCCTCAATCCTCAACCCTCAATCCTCAATCCTCAATCTTCAATCCACAATCCTCAATCCTCAATACACAATCTTCAATCTTCAATCCTCTATACTCAATCTTCAATCCTCAATCCTCAATCCTCAATCATCAATCCTCAATCTTCAATCCTCAAAACATAATCTTCAATCCTCAATCCTCAATCCTCAAGCCTCATTCTTCAATCCTCAATACCCAATCCTCTATCTTCAATCCTCAATCCACAATCCTCAATCCTCAATCCTCAATCCTCAATCCTCAATCCTCAATCCTCAATCCTCATACTTCAATCCTCAATACCAAATCCTCAATCGTCAATCCTCAATCCTCAATCCTCAATTCTCAATCTTCTATCCTCAGTCCTCAGTCCTCAAACCTCTATCCTCAGCCCTCAGACCTAATCCTCCATCCTCAATCCTCAATCCTCAATCCTCAATATTCAATCCTCAATACTCAATCTTCAATCCTCAATCTTCAATCATCAATACCCAATCCTCAATCTTCAATCCTCAATCCTCAATACTCACTTTCAATCCTCAATCCGCAACCCTCAATCCTCAATACTCAATCCTCAATCGTCAATCCTCAATCCCCAATCCTCAATCTTCAATCCTCAATCCTCAATCCTCAGTACTCAATCCTCAATCCTCAATGCTCAATCCTCATACTTCAATCCTCAATACCCAATCCTCAATCTTCAATCCTCAATCCTCAATCCTCAATCCTCAATCCTCAATCCTCAGTCCTCAATCCTCAATCCTCAAACCTCAATCTTCAATCCTCAACCTCAATCCTCAATCCTCAATCCTCAATCCTCAATCTTCAATCCTCAACACACAATCTTCAATCCTCTATCCTTAATCCTCAATCCTCAATCCTCAATCCTCAATCCTCAATCCTCAGCCTTCAATCCTCAATACTCAATCTGCAATCCTCAATCCTCAAACCTCAATCCTCAATCCTCATTCTTGAATCCTCAATACCCAATCCACAATCTTCAATCCTCAATCCTCAATCCTCAATTCTCAATCCTCAATCCTCAATCCTCAGACCTCAAACATCAATATTCAATCCTCAGTCCTCGTCCTCAATCCACAACCCTCAATCCTCAGTCCTCAATATTCAATCATCAATTTTCAATCTTCAATCCTCAATCCTCAATCCTCAACACTCAATCCTCAATCCTCAATCTTCAATCCACAATCCTCAATCCTCAATACTCAATCTTCAATCTTCAATCCTCAATACTCAATCTTCAATCCTCAATCCTCAATCCTCAATCATCAATCCTCAATCTTCAATCCTCAAAACTCAATCTTCAATCCTCAATCCTCAATCCTCAAGCCTCATTCTTCAATCCTCAATACCCAATCCTCTATCTTCAATCCTCAATCCACAATCCTCAATCCTCAATCCTCAATCCTCAATCCTCAATCCTCAATCCTCAGTTCTCAATATTCTATCCTCAGTCCTCAGTCCTCAAACCTCTATCCTCAACCCTCAGACCTAATCCTCCATCCTCAATCCTCAATCCTCAATCCTCAATATTCAATCCTCAATACTCAATCTTCAATCCTCAATCTTCAATCCTCAATACCCAATCCTCAATCTTCAATCCTCAATCCTCAATACTCAATTTCAATCCACAATCCGCAACCCTCAATCCTCAATACTCAATCCTCAATCCTCAATCTTCAATCCTCAATCCCCAATCCTCAATATTCAATCCTCAATCCTCAATCCTCAGTACTCAATCCTCAATCCTCAATCCTCAATCCTCAATCCTCAATCCTCAATCCTCAATCCTCAATCCTCAATACTCAGTCTGCAATCCTCAATCCTCAATCCTCAATCCTCAATTCTCATTCTTCAATCCTCAATACCCAATCCTCAATCTTCAATCCTCAATCCTCAATTCTCAATTCTCAATTCTCAATCGTCAATCCTCAATCCTCAGACCTCAAACATCAATATTCAACCCTCAGTTCTCGTCCTCAATCCACAACCCTCAATCCTCTATCCTCAATCTTCAATATTCAATCTTCAATCCTCAATCCTCAATCCTCAATCCTCAATCCTCAATCCTCAATCCTCAATCTTCAATCCTCAATCCTCAATCCTCAATCCTCAACCCTCAATCCTCATTCCTCAAACCTCAATCCTCAACCCTCAGTCCTCATACTCAATTCTCAATTCTCAATCCTCACTCCTCAATCCTCAATCTTCAATACTCAATAATCAATCTCCAATCCTAGATCCTCATTCACGAATCTTCAATCCTTAATCCTCAATCTTCAATCTTCAATCCCCAGTCCTCAATCTTCAATTCTCAATGCTCAATCCTCAATCCTCAATCCTCAGTCCTCAATCCTCAATCCTCAATCCTCAATTTTCAATCCTCAATACTCAATCTTCAATCCTCAATCCTCAATCCTCAATCCTCAATCCACATTCTTCAATCCTCAATACCCAATCCTCAATCTTCGATCCTCAATCCTCAATCCTCAATCCTCAATCCTCAATCCTCATACTTCAATCCTCAATACCAAATCCTCAATCGTCAATCCTCAATCCTCAATCCTCAATCCTCAATTCTCAATCTTCTATCCTCAGTCCTCAGTCCTCAAACCTCTATCCTCAACCCTCAGACCTAATCCTCCATCCTCAATCCTCAATCCTCAATCCTCAATATTCAATCCTCAATACTCAATCTTCAATCCTCAATCTTCAATCCTCAATACCCAAACCTCAATCTTCAATCCTCAATCCTCAATACTCAATTTCAATCCTCAATTCGCAACCCTCAATCCTCAATACTCAATCCTCAATCGTCAATCCTCAATCCCCAATCCTCAATCTTCAATCCTCAATCCTCAATCCTCAGTACTCAATCCTCAATCCTCAATGCTCAATCCTCATACTTCAATCCTCAATACCCAATCCTCAATCTTCAATCCTCAATCCTCAATCCTCAATCCTCAATCCTCAATCCTCAATCCTCAGTCCTCAATCCTCAATCCTCAATCCTCAATCCTCAATCCTCAATCCTCAATCTTCAATCCTCAATACCCAATCCTCAGTCTTCAATCCTCAAACCTCAATACTCAATTTCAATCCTCAATCCTCAATTCTCAATCCTCAATACCCAATCCTCAATCTTCAATCCTCAATCCCCAATCCTCAATCTTCAATCCTCAATCCTCAATCCTCAGTACTCAATCCTCAATCCTCAATCTTCAACCCTCAATCCTCAATCCTCATTCTTGAATCCTCAATACCCAATCCACAATATTCAATCCTCAATCCTCAATCTTCAATCCTCAATCCTCAATCCTCAATCCTCAATCCTCAATCCTCAATCTTCAATCCGCAATCCTCAATCCTCAATACTCAGTCTTCAATCATCAATCCTCAATACTCAATCTTCAATCCTAGATCCTCAATCCCCAATCTTCAATCCTTAATCCTCAATCCTCAGTCCTCAATCCTCAATCCTCAATCCTCAAACCTCAATTCTCAACCGTCAGTCCTCGTCCTCAATCCTCAAACCTCAATTCTCAATCCTCAATATTCAATCATCAATACTCAATCTTCAATCCTCAATGCTCTATCCTCAATCCTCAATCCTCAATCCTCAATATGCAAGACACAACCCTCAGCCATCAATCCTCAATACTCAACCATCAATCTTCAATTCTCAATACTGAATAGAATATTCTGAATGCTCATGGTTCAATACTCAATCCACAACATTCAATAATCAAATCTCAATCCTCAATCTTCAATCCTCAATACACAATCTTCAATCCTCTATCCTCAATCCTCAATCCTCAATCCTCAATCCTCAATCCTCAATCCTCAATCTTCAATCCTCAACCTCAATCCTCAATCCCCAATACTCAATCCTCAATCCTCAATCTTCAATCTTCAATACACAATCTTCAATCCTCTATCCTTAATCCTCAATTCTCAATCCTCAATCCTGAATCCTCAATCCTCAGCCTTCAATCCTCAATACTCAATCTGCAATCCTCAATCCTCAAACCTCAATCCTCAATCCTCATTCTTGAATCCTCAATACCCAATCCACAATCTTAAATCCTCAATCCTCAATCCTCAATTCTCAATCCTCAATCCTCAATCCTCAGACCTCAAACATCAATATTCAATCCTCAGTCCTCGTCCTCAATCCACAACCCTCAATCCTCAGTCCTCAATATTCAATCATCAATTTTCAATCTTCAATCCTCAATCCTCAATCCTCAACCCTCAATCCTCAATCCTCAATCTTCAATCCACAATCCTCAATCCTCAATACTCAATCTTCAATCTTCAATCCTCTATACTCAATCTTCAATCCTCAATCCTCAATCCTCAATCATCAATCCTCAATCTTCAATCCTCAAAACTTAATCTTCAATCCTCAATCCTCAATCCTCAAGCCTCATTCTTCAATCCTCAATACCCAATCCTCTATCTTCAATCCTCAATCCACAATCCTCAATCCTCAATCCTCAATCCTCAATCCTCAATCCTCAATCCTCAATCCTCATACTTCAATCCTCAATACCAAGTCCTCAATCGTCAATCCTCAACCCTCAATCCTCAATTCTCAATCTTCTATCCTGAGTCCTCAGTCCTCAAACCTCTACCCTCAACCCTCAGACCTAATCCTCCATCCTCAATCCTCAATCCTCAATCCTCAATATTCAATCCTCAATACTCAATCTTCAATCCTCAATCTTCAATCATCAATACCCAATCCTCAATCTTCAATCCTCAATCCTCAATACTCAATTTCAATCCTCAATCCGCAACCCTCAATCCTCAATACTCAATCCTCAATCGTCAATCCTCAATCCCCAATCCTCAATCTTCAATCCTCAATCCTCAATCCTCAGTACTCAATCCTCAATCCTCAATGCTCAATCCTCATACTTCAATCCTCAATACCCAATCCTCAATCTTCAATCCTCAATCCTCAATCCTCAATCCTCAATCCTCAATCCTCAGTCCTCAATCCTCAATCCTCAAACCTCAATCTTCAATCCTCAACCTCAATCCTCAATCCTCAATCCTCAATCCTCAATCTTCAATCCTCAATACACAATCTTCAATCCTCTATCCTTAATCCTCAATCCTCAATCCTCAATCCTCAATCCTCAATCCTCAGCCTTCAATCCTCAATACCCAATCCACAATCTTCAATCCTCAATCCTCAATCCTCAATTCTCAATCCTCAATCCTCAATCCTCAGACCTCAAACATCAATATTCAATCCTCAGTCCTCGTCCTCAATCCACAACCCTCAATCCTCAGTCCTCAATATTCAATCATCAATTTTCAATCTTCAATCCTCAATCCTCAATCCTCAACCCTCAATCCTCAATCCTCAATCTTCAATCCACAATCCTCAATCCTCAATCCTCAATCCTCAATCCTCAATATTCAATCCTCAATACTCAATCTTCAATCCTCAATCTTCAATCCTCAATACCCAATCCTCAATCTTGAATCCTCTATCCTCAATACTCAATTTCAATCCTCAATCCGCAACCCTCAATCCTCAATACTCAATCCTCAATCCTCAATCTTCAATCCTCAATCCCCAATCCTCAATCTTCAATCCTCAACCCTCAATCCTCAGTACTCAATCCTCAATCCTCAATCTTCAACCCTCAATCCTCATTCCTCAAACCTCAATCCTCAACCCTCAGTCCTCATCCTCAATTCTCAATCCTCAATCCTCAATCCTCAATCCTCAATCCTCAATCCTCAATACTCAATCTTCAATCTTCAATCCTCAATGCTCAATCCTCAATTCTCAATCCTCAATCCTCAATCCTCAGACCTCAAACATCAATATTCAATCCTCAGTCCTCGTCCTCAATCCACAACCCTCAATCCTCAGTCCTCAATATTCAATCATCAATTTTCAATCTTCAATCCTCAATCCTCAATCCTCAATCCTCAATCCTCAATCCTCAATCTTCAATCCACAATCCTCAATCCTCAATACTCAGTCTTCAATCTTCAATCCTCAATACTCAATCTTCAATCCTAGATCCTCAATCCCCAATCTTCAATCCTTAATCCTCAATCTTCAATCCTCAATACTCAATCTTCAATCCACAGTCCTCAATCCTCAATCCTCAATCCTCAATCCTCAATCCTCAATCCTCAATCCTCAATCCTCAATACTCAGTCTGCAATCCTCAATCCTCAATCCTCAATCCTCAATTCTCATTCTTCAATCCTCAATACCCAATCCTCAATCTTCAATCCTCAATCCTTAATTCTCAATTCTCAATTCTCAATCGTCAATCCTCAATCCTCAGACCTCAATCATCAATATTCAACCCTCAGTTCTCGTCCTCAATCCACAACCCTCAATCCTCAATCCTCAATCTTCAATATTCAATCTTCAATCCTCAATCCTCAATCCTCAATCCTCAATCCTCAATCCTCAATCCTCAATCTTCAATCCTCAATCCTCAATCCTCAATCCTCAACCCTCAATCCTCATTCCTCAAACCTCAATCCTCAACCCTCAGTCCTCATACTCAATTCTCAATTCTCAATCCTCAGTCCTCAATCCTCAATCTTCAATACTCAATAATCAATCTCCAATCCTAGATCCTCATTCACGAATCTTCAATCCTTAATCCTCAATCTTCAATCTTCAATCCCCAGTCCTCAATCTTCAATTCTCAATGCTCAATCCTCAATCCTCAATCCTCAGTCCTCAATCCTCAATCCTCAATCCTCAATTTTCAATCCTCAATACTCAATCTTCAATCCTCAATCCTCAATCCTCAATCCTCAATCCACATTCTTCAATCCTCAATACCCAATCCTCAATATTCGATCCTCAATCCTCAATCCTCAATCCTCAATCCTCAATCCTCATACTTCAATCCTCAATACCAAATCCTCAATCGTCAATCCTCAATCCTCAATCCTCAATTCTCAATCTTCTATCCTCAGTCCTCAGTCCTCAAACCTCTATCCTCAACCCTCAGACCTAATCCTCCATCCTCAATCCTCAATCCTCAATCCTCAATATTCAATCCTCAATACTCAATCTTCAATCCTCAATCTTCAATCCTCAATACCCAAACCTCAATCTTCAATCCTCAATCCTCAATACTCAATTTCAATCCTCAATCCGCAACCCTCAATCCTCAATACTCAATCCTCAATCGTCAATCCTCAATCCCCAATCCTTAATCTTCAATCCTCAATCCTCAATCCTCAGTACTCAATCCTCAATCCTCAATGCTCAATCCTCATACTTCAATCCTCAATACCCAATCCTCAATCTTCAATCCTCAATCCTCAATCCTCAATCCTCAATCCTCAATCCTCAATCCTCAGTCCTCAATCCTCAATCCTCAATCCTCAATCCTCAATCCTCAATCCTCAATCTTCAATCCTCAATACCCAATCCTCAGTCTTCAATCCTCAAACCTCAATACTCAATTTCAATCCTCAATCCTCAATTCTCAATCCTCAATCCTCAATCCTCAATCTTCAATCCTCAATCCCCAATCCTCAATCCTCAATCCTCAGTACTCAATCCTCAATCCTCAATCTTCAACCCTCAATCCTCATTCCTCAAACCTCAATCCTCAACCCTCAGTCCTCATCCTCAATTCTCAATCCTCAATCCTCAATCCTCAATCCTCAATCCTCAATCCTCAATACTCAATCTTCAATCTTCAATCCTCAATACTCAATCCTCAATTCTCAATCCTCAATCCTCAATCCTCAGACCTCAAACATCAATATTCAATCCTCAGTCCTCGTCCTCAATCCACAACACTCAATCCTCAGTCCTCAATATTCAATCATCAATTTTCAATCTTCAATCCTCAATCCTCAATCCTCAATCCTCAATCCTCAATCCTCAATCTTCAATCCGCAATCCTCAATCCTCAATACTCAGTCTTCAATCTTCAATCCTCAATACTCAATCTTCAATCCTAGATCCTCAATCCCCAATCTTCAATCCTTAATCCTCAATCCTCAGTCCTCAATCCTCAATCCTCAATCCTCAAACCTCAATCCTCAACCGTCAGTCCTCGTCCTCAATCCTCAAACCTCAATTCTCAATCCTCAATATTCAATAATCAATACTCAATCTTCAATCCTCAATGCTCTATCCTCAATCCTCAATCCTCAATCCTCAATATTCAAGACACAACCCTCAGCCATCAATCCTCAATACTCAACCATCAATCTTCAATTCTCAATACTCAATAGAATATTCTGAATACTCATGGTTCAATACTCAATCCACAACATTCAATAATCAAATCTCAATCCTCAATCTTCAATCCTCAATACACAATCTTCAATCCTCTATCCTCAATCCTCAATCCTCAATCCTCAATCCTCATTCCTCAATCCTCAATCTTCAATCCTCAACCTCAATCCTCAATCCTCAATCCTCAATCCTCAATCTTCAATCCTCAATACACAATCTTCAATCCTCTATCCTTAATCCTCAATCCTCAATCCTCAATCCTCAATCCTCAATCCTCAACCTTCAATCCTCAATACTCAATCTGCAATCCTCAATCCTCAAACCTCAATCCTCAATCCTCATTCTTGAATCCTCAATACCCAATCCACAATCTTCAATCCTCAATCCTCAATCCTCAATTCTCAATCGTCAATCCTCAATCCTCAGACCTCAAACATCAATATTCAATCCTCAGTCCTCGTCCTCAATCCACAACCCTCAATCCTCAGTCCTCAATATTCAATTATCAATTTTCAATCTTCAATCCTCAATCCTCAATCCTCAACCCTCAATCCTCAATCCTCAATCTTCAATCCACAATCCTCAACCCTCAATACTCAATCTTCAATCTTCAATCCTCAATACTCAATCTTCAATCCTCAATGCTCAATCCTCAATCATCAATCCTCAATCTTCAATCCTCAACACTCAATCTTCAATCCTCAATCCTCAATCCTCAAGCCTCATTCTTCAATCCTCAATACCCAATCCTCTATCTTCAATCCTCAATCCACAATCCTCAATCCTCAATCCTCAATCCTCAATCCTCAATCCTCAATCCTCAACCCTCAAACCTCAATCCTCATACCTCATTACTCAACCCTCAGTCCTCATACTCAAATCTCAATTCTCAATCCTCGATCCTCAATCCTCAATCTTCAAACCTCAATAATCAATCTCCAATCCTAGATCCTCAATCCCCAATCTTCAATCCTTAATCCTAAATCTTCAATCCTCAATCCCCAGTCCTCAATCTTCAATCCTCAATGCTCAATAATCAATCCTCAATACTCAATCTTCAATCCTCAATCTTCAATCCTCAATACCCAATCCTCAATCTTCAATCCTCAATCCTCAATACTCAATTTCAATCCTCAATCCGCAACCCTCAATCCTCAATACTCAATCCTCAATCGTCAATCCTCAATCCCCAATCCTCAATCTTCAATCCTCAATCCTCAATCCTCAGTACTCAATCCTCAATCCTCAATGCTCAATCCTCATACTTCAATCCTCAATACCCAATCCTCAATCTTCAATCCTCAATCCTCAATCCTCAATCCTCAATCCTCAATCCTCAGTCCTCAATCCTCAATCCTCAATCCTCAATCCTCAATCCTCAATCCTCAATCTTCAATCCTCAATACCCAATCCTCAGTCTTCAATCCTCAAAACTCAATACTCAATCTTCAATCCTCAATCCTCAATCCTCAATCCTCAATCCTCAATCCTCAATCCTCAATCTTCAATCCTCAATCCTCAATCCTCAATCCTCAATCCTCAATCCTCAATCCTCAATCCTCAATCCTCAACCCTCAAACCTCGATCCTCAAACCTCATTCCTCAACCCTCAGTCCTCATACTTAAATCTCAATCCTCAATCCTCAATCCTCACTCCTCAATCTTCAATCCTCAATAATCAATCTCCAATCCTAGATCCTCAATCCCTAATCTTCAATCCTTAATCCTAAATCTTCAATCCTCAATCCCCAGTCCTCAATCTTCAATCCTCAATGCTCAATAATCAATCCTCAATCCTCAGTCCTCAATCCTCAATCCTCAATCCTCAAACATCAATCCTCAACCGTCAGTCCTCATTCTCCATCCTCAATCCTCAATCCTCAATCCTCAATCTTCAATCCCCAATACTCAATCTTCAATCCTCAATCCTCAATCCTCAATCCTCAATACTCAATCCTCAGGCATCAGTGCACAATCTTCAATACTCAATCCTCAATTCTCAATACTCAATACTCAATCCTCAATCGTCAATCCTCAATCCCCAATACTCAATCTTCAATCCCCAGTCCTCAATCCTCAATCCTCAATCCTCAATCCTCAATCCTCAATCCTCAATCCTCAATCCTCAATCCTCAATCCTCAATCCTCAATACTCAGTCTGCAATCCTCAATCCTCAATCCTCAATCCTCAATTCTCATTCTTCAATCCTCAATACCCAATCCTCAATCTTCAATCCTCAATCCTCAATTCTCAATTCTCAATCGTCAATCCTCAATCCTCAGACCTCAAACATCAATATTCAACCCTCAGTTCTCGTCCTCAATCCACAACCCTCAATCCTCAATCCTCAATCTTCAATATTCAATCTTCAATCCTCAATCCTCAATCCTCAATCCTCAATCCTCAATCCTCAATCCTCAATCTTCAATCCTCAATCCTCAATCCTCAATCCTCAACCCTCAATCCTCATTCCTCAAACCTCAATCCTCAACCCTCAGTCCTCATACTCAATTCTCAATTCTCAATCCTCACTCCTCAATCCTCAATCTTCAATACTCAATAATCAATCTCCAATCCTAGATCCTCATTCACGAATCTTCAATCCTTAATCCTCAATCTTCAATCTTCAATCCCCAGTCCTCAATCTTCAATTCTCAATGCTCAATCCTCAATCCTCAATCCTCAGTCCTCAATCCTCAATCCTCAATCCTCAATTTTCAATCCTCAATACTCAATCTTCAATCCTCAATCCTCAATCCTCAATCCTCAATCCACATTCTTCAATCCTCAATACCCAATCCTCAATCTTCGATCCTCAATCCTCAATCCTCAATCCTCAATCCTCAATCCTCAGACTTCAATCCTCAATACCAAATCCTCAATCGTCAATCCTCAATCCTCAATCCTCAATTCTCAATCTTCTATCCTCAGTCCTCAGTCCTCAAACCTCTATCCTCAACCCTCAGACCTAATCCTCCATCCTCAATCCTCAATCCTCAATCCTCAATATTCAATCCTCAATACTCAATCTTCAATCCTCAATCTTCAATCCTCAATACCCAATCCTCAATCTTCAATCCTCAATCCTCAATACTCAATTTCAATCCTCAATCCGCAACCCTCAATCCTCAATACTCAATCCTCAATCGTCAATCCTCAATCCCCAATCCTCAATCTTCAATCCTCAATCCTCAATCCTCAGTACTCAATCCTCAATCCTCAATGCTCAATCCTCATACTTCATTCCTCAATACCCAATCCTCAATCTTCAATCCTCAATCCTCAATCCTCAATCCTCAATCCTCAATCCTCAGTCCTCAATCCTCAATCCTCAATCCTCAATCCTCAATCCTCAATCCTCAATCTTCAATCCTCAATACCCAATCCTCAGTCTTCAATCCTCAAACCTCAATACTCAATTTCAATCCTCAATCCTCAATTCTCAATCCTCAATCCTCAATCCTCAATCTTCAATCCTCAATCCCCAATCCTCAATCTTCAATCCTCAATCCTCAATCCTCACTACTCAATCCTCAATCCTCAATCTTCAACCCTCAATCCTCATTCCTCAAACCTCAATCCTCAACCCTCAGTCCTCATCCTCAATTCTCAATCCTCAATCCTCAATCCTCAATCCTCAATCCTCAATCCTCAATACTCAATCTTCAATCTTCAATCCTCAATACTCAATCCTCAATTCTCAATCCTCAATCCTCAATCCTCAGACCTCAAACATCAATATTCAATCCTCAGTCCTCGTCCTCAATCCACAACCCTCAACCCTCAGTCCTCAATATTCAATCATCAATTTTCAATCTTCAATCCTCAATCCTCAATCCTCAATCCTCAATCCTCAATCCTCAATCTTCAATCCGCAATCCTCAATCCTCAATACTCAGTCTTCAATCTTCAATCCTCAATACTCAATCTTCAATCCTAGATCCTCAATCCCCAATCTTCAATCCTCAATACACAATCTTCAATCCTCTATCCTTAATCCTCAATCCTCAATCCTCAATCCTCAATCCTCATTCCTCAGCCTTCAATCCTCAATACTCAATCTGCAATCCTCAATCCTCAAACCTCAATCCTCAATCCTCATTCTTGAATCCTCAATACCCAATCCACAATCTTCAATCCTCAATCCTCAATCCTCAATTCTCAATCCTCAATCCTCAATCCTCAGACCGCAAACATCAATATTCAATCCTCAGTACTCGTCCTCAATCCACAACACTCAATCCTCAGTCCTCAATATTCAATCATCAATTTTCAATCTTCAATCCTCAATCCTCAATCCTCAACCCTCAATCCTCAATCCTCAATCTTCAATCCACAATCCTCAATCCTCAATACTCAATCTTCAATCTTCAATCCTCAATACTCAATCTTCAATCCTCAATCCTCAATCCTCAATCATCAATCCTCAATCTTCAATCCTCAAAACTTAATCTTCAATCCTCAATCCTCAATCCTCAAGCCTCATTCTTCAATCCTCAATACCCAATCCTCTATCTTCAATCCTCAATCCACAATCCTCAATCCTCAATCCTCAATCCTCAATCCTCAATCTTCAATACTCAATAATCAATCTCCAATCCTAGATCCTCATTCACGAATCTTCAATCCTTAATCCTCAATCTTCAATCTTCAATCCCCAGTCCTCAATCTTCAATTCTCAATGCTCAATCCTCAATCCTCAATCCTCAATCCTCAATCCTCAATCCTCAATACTCAATCTTCAATCTTCAATTCTCAATACTCAATCCTCAATTCTCAATCCTCAATCCTCAATCCTCAGACCTCAAACATCAATATTCAATCCTCAGTCCTCGTCCTCAATCCACAACCCTCAACCCTCAGTCCTCAATATTCAATCATCAATTTTCAATCTTCAATCCTCAATCCTCAATCCTCAATCCTCAATCCTCAATCCTCAATCTTCAATCCGCAATCCTCAATCCTCAATACTCAGTCTTCAATCTTCAGTCCTCAATACTCAATCTTCAATCCTAGATCCTCAATCCCCAATCTTCAATCCTTAATCCTCAATCCTCAGTCCTCAATCCTCAATCCTCAATCCTCAAACCTCAATCCTCAACCGTCAGTCCTCGTCCTCAATCCTCAAACCTCAATTCTCAATCCTCAATATTCAATCATCAATACTCAATCTTCAATCCTTAATGCTCTATCCTCTATCCTCAATCCTCAATCCTCAATCCTCAATATTCAAGACACAACCCTCAGCCATCAATCCTCAATACTCAACCATCAATCTTCAATTCTCAATACTGAATAGAATATTCTGAATGCTCATGGTTCAATACTCAATCCACAACATTCAATAATCAAATCTCAATCCTCAATCTTCAATCCTCAATACACAATCTTCAATCCTCTATCCTCAATCCTCAATCCTCAATCCTCAATCCTCAATTCTCAATCCTCAATCTTCAATCCTCAACCTCAATCCTCAATCCTCAATCCTCAATCCTCAATCTTCAATCCTCAATACACAATCTTCAATCCTCTATCCTTAATCCTCAATCCTCAATCCTCAATCCTCAATCCTCATTCCTCAGCCTTCAATCCTCAATACTCAATCTGCAATCCTCAATCCTCAAACCTCAATCCTCAATCCTCATTCTTGAATCCTCAATACCCAATCCACAATCTTCAATCCTCAATCCTCAATCCTCAATTCTCAATCCTCAATCCTCAATCCTCAGACCGCAAACATCAATATTCAATCCTCAGTACTCGTCCTCAATCCACAACACTCAATCCTCAGTCCTCAATATTCAATCATCAATTTTCAATCTTCAATCCTCAATCCTCAATCCTCAACCCTCAATCCTCAATCCTCAATCTTCAATCCACAATCCTCAATCCTCAATACTCAATCTTCAATCTTCAATCCTCAATACTCAATCTTCAATCCTCAATCCTCAATCCTCAATCATCAATCCTCAATCTTCAATCCTCAAAACTTAATCTTCAATCCTCAATCCTCAATCCTCAAGCCTCATTCTTCAATCCTCAATACCCAATCCTCTATCTTCAATCCTCAATCCACAATCCTCAATCCTCAATCCTCAATCCTCAATCCTCAATCTTCAATACTCAATAATCAATCTCCAATCCTAGATCCTCATTCACGAATCTTCAATCCTTAATCCTCAATCTTCAATCTTCAATCCCCAGTCCTCAATCTTCAATTCTCAATGCTCAATCCTCAATCCTCAATCCTCAGTCCTCAATCCTCAATCCTCAATCCTCAATTTTCAATCCTCAATACTCAATCTTCAATCCTCAATCCTCAATCCTCAATCCTCAATCCACATTCTTCAATCCTCAATACCCAATCCTCAATCTTCGATCCTCAATCCTCAATCCTCAATCCTCAATCCTCAATCCTCAGACTTCAATCCTCAATACCAAATCCTCAATCGTCAATCCTCAATCCTCAATCCTCAATTCTCAATCTTCTATCCTCAGTCCTCAGTCCTCAAACCTCTATCCTCAACCCTCAGACCTAATCCTCCATCCTCAATCCTCAATCCTCAATCCTCAATATTCAATCCTCAATACTCAATCTTCAATCCTCAATCTTCAATCCTCAATACCCAATCCTCAATCTTCAATCCTCAATCCTCAATACTCAATTTCAATCCTCAATCCGCAACCCTCAATCCTCAATACTCAATCCTCAATCGTCAATCCTCAATCCCCAATCCTCAATCTTCAATCCTCAATCCTCAATCCTCAGTACTCAATCCTCAATCCTCAATGCTCAATCCTCATACTTCATTCCTCAATACCCAATCCTCAATCTTCAATCCTCAATCCTCAATCCTCAATCCTCAATCCTCAATCCTCAGTCCTCAATCCTCAATCCTCAATCCTCAATCCTCAATCCTCAATCCTCAATCTTCAATCCTCAATACCCAATCCTCAGTCTTCAATCCTCAAACCTCAATACTCAATTTCAATCCTCAATCCTCAATTCTCAATCCTCAATCCTCAATCCTCAATCTTCAATCCTCAATCCCCAATCCTCAATCTTCAATCCTCAATCCTCAATCCTCAGTACTCAATCCTCAATCCTCAATCTTCAACCCTCAATCCTCATTCCTCAAACCTCAATCCTCAACCCTCAGTCCTCATCCTCAATTCTCAATCCTCAATCCTCAATCCTCAATCCTCAATCCTCAATCCTCAATACTCAATCTTCAATCTTCAATCCTCAATACTCAATCCTCAATTCTCAATCCTCAATCCTCAATCCTCAGACCTCAAACATCAATATTCAATCCTCAGTCCTCGTCCTCAATCCACAACCCTGAACCCTCAGTCCTCAATATTCAATCATCAATTTTCAATCTTCAATCCTCAATCCTCAATCCTCAATCCTCAATCCTCAATCCTCAATCTTCAATCCGCAATCCTCAATCCTCAATACTCAGTCTTCAATCTTCAATCCTCAATACTCAATCTTCAATCCTAGATCCTCAATCCCCAATCTTCAATCCTTAATCCTCAATCCTCAGTCCTAAATCCTCAATCCTCAATCCTCAAACCTCAATCCTCAACCGTCAGTCCTCGTCCTCAATCCTCAAACCTCAATTCTCAATCCTCAATATTCAATCATCAATACTCAATCTTCAATCCTTAATGCTCTATCCTCTATCCTCAATCCTCAATCCTCAATCCTCAATATTCAAGACACAACCCTCAGCCATCAATCCTCAATACTCAACCATCAATCTTCAATTCTCAATACTGAATAGAATATTCTGAATGCTCATGGTTCAATACTCAATCCACAACATTCAATAATCAAATCTCAATCCTCAATCTTCAATCCTCAATACACAATCTTCAATCCTCTATCCTCAATCCTCAATCCTCAATCCTCAATCCTCAATTCTCAATCCTCAATCTTCAATCCTCAACCTCAATCCTCAATCCTCAATCCTCAATCCTCAATCTTCAATCCTCAATACACAATCTTCAATCCTCTATCCTTAATCCTCAATCCTCAATCCTCAATCCTCAATCCTCATTCCTCAGCCTTCAATCCTCAATACTCAATCTGCAATCCTCAATCCTCAAACCTCAATCCTCAATCCTCATTCTTGAATCCTCAATACCCAATCCACAATCTTCAATCCTCAATCCTCAATCCTCAATTCTCAATCCTCAATCCTCAATCCTCAGACCGCAAACATCAATATTCAATCCTCAGTACTCGTCCTCAATCCACAACACTCAATCCTCAGTCCTCAATATTCAATCATCAATTTTCAATCTTCAATCCTCAATCCTCAATCCTCAACCCTCAATCCTCAATCCTCAATCTTCAATCCACAATCCTCAATCCTCAATACTCAATCTTCAATCTTCAATCCTCAATACTCAATCTTCAATCCTCAATCCTCAATCCTCAATCATCAATCCTCAATCTTCAATCCTCAAAACTTAATCTTCAATCCTCAATCCTCAATCCTCAAGCCTCATTCTTCAATCCTCAATACCCAATCCTCTATCTTCAATCCTCAATCCACAATCCTCAATCCTCAATCCTCAATCCTCAATCCTCAATCTTCAATACTCAATAATCAATCTCCAATCCTAGATCCTCATTCACGAATCTTCAATCCTTAATCCTCAATCTTCAATCTTCAATCCCCAGTCCTCAATCTTCAATTCTCAATGCTCAATCCTCAATCCTCAATCCTCAGTCCTCAATCCTCAATCCTCAATCCTCAATTTTCAATCCTCAATACTCAATCTTCAATCCTCAATCCTCAATCCTCAATCCTCAATCCACATTCTTCAATCCTCAATACCCAATCCTCAATCTTCGATCCTCAATCCTCAATCCTCAATCCTCAATCCTCAATCCTCAGACTTCAATCCTCAATACCAAATCCTCAATCGTCAATCCTCAATCCTCAATCCTCAATTCTCAATCTTCTATCCTCAGTCCTCAGTCCTCAAACCTCTATCCTCAACCCTCAGACCTAATCCTCCATCCTCAATCCTCAATCCTCAATCCTCAATATTCAATCCTCAATACTCAATCTTCAATCCTCAATCTTCAATCCTCAATACCCAATCCTCAATCTTCAATCCTCAATCCTCAATACTCAATTTCAATCCTCAATCCGCAACCCTCAATCCTCAATACTCAATCCTCAATCGTCAATCCTCAATCCCCAATCCTCAATCTTCAATCCTCAATCCTCAATCCTCAGTACTCAATCCTCAATCCTCAATGCTCAATCCTCATACTTCATTCCTCAATACCCAATCCTCAATCTTCAATCCTCAATCCTCAATCCTCAATCCTCAATCCTCAATCCTCAGTCCTCAATCCTCAATCCTCAATCCTCAATCCTCAATCCTCAATCCTCAATCTTCAATCCTCAATACCCAATCCTCAGTCTTCAATCCTCAAACCTCAATACTCAATTTCAATCCTCAATCCTCAATTCTCAATCCTCAATCCTCAATCCTCAATCTTCAATCCTCAATCCCCAATCCTCAATCTTCAATCCTCAATCCTCAATCCTCAGTACTCAATCCTCAATCCTCAATCTTCAACCCTCAATCCTCATTCCTCAAACCTCAATCCTCAACCCTCAGTCCTCATCCTCAATTCTCAATCCTCAATCCTCAATCCTCAATCCTCAATCCTCAATCCTCAATACTCAATCTTCAATCTTCAATCCTCAATACTCAATCCTCAATTCTCAATCCTCAATCCTCAATCCTCAGACCTCAAACATCAATATTCAATCCTCAGTCCTCGTCCTCAATCCACAACCCTGAACCCTCAGTCCTCAATATTCAATCATCAATTTTCAATCTTCAATCCTCAATCCTCAATCCTCAATCCTCAATCCTCAATCCTCAATCTTCAATCCGCAATCCTCAATCCTCAATACTCAGTCTTCAATCTTCAATCCTCAATACTCAATCTTCAATCCTAGATCCTCAATCCCCAATCTTCAATCCTTAATCCTCAATCCTCAGTCCTCAATCCTCAATCCTCAATCCTCAAACCTCAATCCTCAACCGTCAGTCCTCGTCCTCAATCCTCAAACCTCAATTCTCAATCCTCAATATTCAATCATCAATACTCAATCTTCAATCCTTAATGCTCTATCCTCTATCCTCAATCCTCAATCCTCAATCCTCAATATTCAAGACACAACCCTCAGCCATCAATCCTCAATACTCAACCATCAATCTTCAATTCTCAATACTGAATAGAATATTCTGAATGCTCATGGTTCAATACTCAATCCACAACATTCAATAATTAAATCTCAATCCTCAATCTTCAATCCTCAATACACAATCTTCAATCCTCTATCCTCAATCCTCAATCCTCAATCCTCAATCCTCAATTCTCAATCCTCAATCTTCAATCCTCAACCTCAATCCTCAATCCTCAATCCTCAATCCTCAATCTTCAATCCTCAATACACAATCTTCAATCCTCTATCCTTAATCCTCAATCCTCAATCCTCAATCCTCAATCCTCATTCCTCAGCCTTCAATCCTCAATACTCAATCTGCAATCCTCAATCCTCAAACCTCAATCCTCAATCCTCATTCTTGAATCCTCAATACCCAATCCACAATCTTCAATCCTCAATCCTCAATCCTCAATTCTCAATCCTCAATCCTCAATCCTCAGACCGCAAACATCAATATTCAATCCTCAGTACTCGTCCTCAATCCACAACACTCAATCCTCAGTCCTCAATATTCAATCATCAATTTTCAATCTTCAATCCTCAATCCTCAATCCTCAACCCTCAATCCTCAATCCTCAATCTTCAATCCACAATCCTCAATCCTCAATACTCAATCTTCAATCTTCAATCCTCAATACTCAATCTTCAATCCTCAATCCTCAATCCTCAATCATCAATCCTCAATCTTCAATCCTCAAAACTTAATCTTCAATCCTCAATCCTCAATCCTCAAGCCTCATTCTTCAATCCTCAATACCCAATCCTCTATCTTCAATCCTCAATCCACAATCCTCAATCCTCAATCCTCAATCCTCAATCCTCAATCCTCAATCCTCAGTTCTCAATATTCTATCCTCAGTCCTCAGTCCTCAAACCTCTATCCTCAACCCTCAGACCTAATCCTCCATCCTCAATCCTCAATCCTCAATCCTCAATATTCAATCCTCAATACTCAATCTTCAATCCTCAATCTTCAATCCTCAATACCCAATCCTCAATCCTCAATCCTCAATCCTCAATACTCAATTTCAATCCTCAATCCGCAACCCTCAATCCTCAATACTCAATCCTCAATCCTCAATCTTCAATCCTCAATCCCCAATCCTCAATCTTCAATCCTCAATCCTCAATCCTCAGTACTCAATCCTCAATCCTCAATCTTCAACCCTCAATCCTCATTCCTCAAACCTCAGTCCTCAACCCTCAGTCCTCATCCTCAATTCTCAATCCTCAATCCTCAATCCTCAATCCTCAATCCTCAATCCTCAATACTCAATCTTCAATCTTCAATCCTCAATACTCAATCCTCAATTCTCAATCCTCAATCCTCAATCCTCAGACCTCAAACATCAATATTCAATCCTCAGTCCTCGTCCTCAATCCACAACCCTCAACCCTCAGTCCTCAATATTCAATCATCAATTTTCAATCTTCAATCCTCAATCCTCAATCCTCAATCCTCAATCCTCAATCCTCAATCTTCAATCCGCAATCCTCAATCCTCAATACTCAGTCTTCAATCTTCAATCCTCAATACTCAATCTTCAATCCTAGATCCTCAATCCCCAATCTTCAATCCTTAATCCTCAATCCTCAGTCCTAAATCCTCAATCCTCAATCCTCAAACCTCAATCCTCAACCGTCAGTCCTCGTCCTCAATCCTCAAACCTCAATTCTCAATCCTCAATATTCAATCATCAATACTCAATCTTCAATCCTTAATGCTCTATCCTCTATCCTCAATCCTCAATCCTCAATCCTCAATATTCAAGACACAACCCTCAGCCATCAATCCTCAATACTCAACCATCAATCTTCAATTCTCAATACTGAATAGAATATTCTGAATGCTCATGGTTCAATACTCAATCCACAACATTCAATAATCAAATCTCAATCCTCAATCTTCAATCCTCAATACACAATCTTCAATCCTCTATCCTCAATCCTCAATCCTCAATCCTCAATCCTCAATTCTCAATCCTCAATCTTCAATCCTCAACCTCAATCCTCAATCCTCAATCCTCAATCCTCAATCTTCAATCCTCAATACACAATCTTCAATCCTCTATCCTTAATCCTCAATCCTCAATCCTCAATCCTCAATCCTCATTCCTCAGCCTTCAATCCTCAATACTCAATCTGCAATCCTCAATCCTCAAACCTCAATCCTCAATCCTCATTCTTGAATCCTCAATACCCAATCCACAATCTTCAATCCTCAATCCTCAATCCTCAATTCTCAATCCTCAATCCTCAATCCTCAGACCGCAAACATCAATATTCAATCCTCAGTACTCGTCCTCAATCCACAACACTCAATCCTCAGTCCTCAATATTCAATCATCAATTTTCAATCTTCAATCCTCAATCCTCAATCCTCAACCCTCAATCCTCAATCCTCAATCTTCAATCCACAATCCTCAATCCTCAATACTCAATCTTCAATCTTCAATCCTCAATACTCAATCTTCAATCCTCAATCCTCAATCCTCAATCATCAATCCTCAATCTTCAATCCTCAAAACTTAATCTTCAATCCTCAATCCTCAATCCTCAAGCCTCATTCTTCAATCCTCAATACCCAATCCTCTATCTTCAATCCTCAATCCACAATCCTCAATCCTCAATCCTCAATCCTCAATCCTCAATCTTCAATACTCAATAATCAATCTCCAATCCTAGATCCTCATTCACGAATCTTCAATCCTTAATCCTCAATCTTCAATCTTCAATCCCCAGTCCTCAATCTTCAATTCTCAATGCTCAATCCTCAATCCTCAATCCTCAGTCCTCAATCCTCAATCCTCAATCCTCAATTTTCAATCCTCAATACTCAATCTTCAATCCTCAATCCTCAATCCTCAATCCTCAATCCACATTCTTCAATCCTCAATACCCAATCCTCAATCTTCGATCCTCAATCCTCAATCCTCAATCCTCAATCCTCAATCCTCAGACTTCAATCCTCAATACCAAATCCTCAATCGTCAATCCTCAATCCTCAATCCTCAATTCTCAATCTTCTATCCTCAGTCCTCAGTCCTCAAACCTCTATCCTCAACCCTCAGACCTAATCCTCCATCCTCAATCCTCAATCCTCAATCCTCAATATTCAATCCTCAATACTCAATCTTCAATCCTCAATCTTCAATCCTCAATACCCAATCCTCAATCTTCAATCCTCAATCCTCAATACTCAATTTCAATCCTCAATCCGCAACCCTCAATCCTCAATACTCAATCCTCAATCGTCAATCCTCAATCCCCAATCCTCAATCTTCAATCCTCAATCCTCAATCCTCAGTACTCAATCCTCAATCCTCAATGCTCAATCCTCATACTTCATTCCTCAATACCCAATCCTCAATCTTCAATCCTCAATCCTCAATCCTCAATCCTCAATCCTCAATCCTCAGTCCTCAATCCTCAATCCTCAATCCTCAATCCTCAATCCTCAATCCTCAATCTTCAATCCTCAATACCCAATCCTCAGTCTTCAATCCTCAAACCTCAATACTCAATTTCAATCCTCAATCCTCAATTCTCAATCCTCAATCCTCAATCCTCAATCTTCAATCCTCAATCCCCAATCCTCAATCTTCAATCCTCAATCCTCAATCCTCAGTACTCAATCCTCAATCCTCAATCTTCAACCCTCAATCCTCATTCCTCAAACCTCAATCCTCAACCCTCAGTCCTCATCCTCAATTCTCAATCCTCAATCCTCAATCCTCAATCCTCAATCCTCAATCCTCAATACTCAATCTTCAATCTTCAATCCTCAATACTCAATCCTCAATTCTCAATCCTCAATCCTCAATCCTCAGACCTCAAACATCAATATTCAATCCTCAGTCCTCGTCCTCAATCCACAACCCTGAACCCTCAGTCCTCAATATTCAATCATCAATTTTCAATCTTCAATCCTCAATCCTCAATCCTCAATCCTCAATCCTCAATCCTCAATCTTCAATCCGCAATCCTCAATCCTCAATACTCAGTCTTCAATCTTCAATCCTCAATACTCAATCTTCAATCCTAGATCCTCAATCCCCAATCTTCAATCCTTAATCCTCAATCCTCAGTCCTCAATCCTCAATCCTCAATCCTCAAACCTCAATCCTCAACCGTCAGTCCTCGTCCTCAATCCTCAAACCTCAATTCTCAATCCTCAATATTCAATCATCAATACTCAATCTTCAATCCTTAATGCTCTATCCTCTATCCTCAATCCTCAATCCTCAATCCTCAATATTCAAGACACAACCCTCAGCCATCAATCCTCAATACTCAACCATCAATCTTCAATTCTCAATACTGAATAGAATATTCTGAATGCTCATGGTTCAATACTCAATCCACAACATTCAATAATTAAATCTCAATCCTCAATCTTCAATCCTCAATACACAATCTTCAATCCTCTATCCTCAATCCTCAATCCTCAATCCTCAATCCTCAATTCTCAATCCTCAATCTTCAATCCTCAACCTCAATCCTCAATCCTCAATCCTCAATCCTCAATCTTCAATCCTCAATACACAATCTTCAATCCTCTATCCTTAATCCTCAATCCTCAATCCTCAATCCTCAATCCTCATTCCTCAGCCTTCAATCCTCAATACTCAATCTGCAATCCTCAATCCTCAAACCTCAATCCTCAATCCTCATTCTTGAATCCTCAATACCCAATCCACAATCTTCAATCCTCAATCCTCAATCCTCAATTCTCAATCCTCAATCCTCAATCCTCAGACCGCAAACATCAATATTCAATCCTCAGTACTCGTCCTCAATCCACAACACTCAATCCTCAGTCCTCAATATTCAATCATCAATTTTCAATCTTCAATCCTCAATCCTCAATCCTCAACCCTCAATCCTCAATCCTCAATCTTCAATCCACAATCCTCAATCCTCAATACTCAATCTTCAATCTTCAATCCTCAATACTCAATCTTCAATCCTCAATCCTCAATCCTCAATCATCAATCCTCAATCTTCAATCCTCAAAACTTAATCTTCAATCCTCAATCCTCAATCCTCAAGCCTCATTCTTCAATCCTCAATACCCAATCCTCTATCTTCAATCCTCAATCCACAATCCTCAATCCTCAATCCTCAATCCTCAATCCTCAATCCTCAATCCTCAGTTCTCAATATTCTATCCTCAGTCCTCAGTCCTCAAACCTCTATCCTCAACCCTCAGACCTAATCCTCCATCCTCAATCCTCAATCCTCAATCCTCAATATTCAATCCTCAATACTCAATCTTCAATCCTCAATCTTCAATCCTCAATACCCAATCCTCAATCCTCAATCCTCAATCCTCAATACTCAATTTCAATCCTCAATCCGCAACCCTCAATCCTCAATACTCAATCCTCAATCCTCAATCTTCAATCCTCAATCCCCAATCCTCAATCTTCAATCCTCAATCCTCAATCCTCAGTACTCAATCCTCAATCCTCAATCTTCAACCCTCAATCCTCATTCCTCAAACCTCAGTCCTCAACCCTCAGTCCTCATCCTCAATTCTCAATCCTCAATCCTCAATCCTCAATCCTCAATCCTCAATCCTCAATACTCAATCTTCAATCTTCAATCCTCAATACTCAATCCTCAATTCTCAATCCTCAATCCTCAATCCTCAGACCTCAAACATCAATATTCAATCCTCAGTCCTCGTCCTCAATCCACAACCCTCAACCCTCAGTCCTCAATATTCAATCATCAATTTTCAATCTTCAATCCTCAATCCTCAATCCTCAATCCTCAATCCTCAATCCTCAATCTTCAATCCGCAATCCTCAATCCTCAATACTCAGTCTTCAATCTTCAATCCTCAATACTCAATCTTCAATCCTAGATCCTCAATCCCCAATCTTCAATCCTTATTCCTCAATCCTCAGTCCTCAATCCTCAATCCTCAATCCTCAAACCTCAATCCTCAACCGTCAGTCCTCGTCCTCAATCCTCAAACCTCAATTCTCAATCCTCAATATTCAATCATCAATACTCAATCTTCAATCCTTAATGCTCTATCCTCTATCCTCAATCCTCAATCCTCAATCGTCAATATTCAAGACACAACCCTCTGCCATCAATCCTCAATACTCAACCATCAATCTTCAATTCTCAATACTGAATAGAATATTCTGAATGCTCATGGTTCAATACTCAATCCACAACATTCAATAATCAAATCTCAATCCTCAATCTTCAATCCTCAATACACAATCTTCAATCCTCTATCCTCAATCCTCAATCCTCAATCCTCAATCCTCAATCCTCAATTCTCAATCCTCAATCTTCAATCCTCAACCTCAATCCTCAATCCTCAATCCTCAATCCTCAATCTTCAATCCTCAATACACAATCTTCAATCCTCTATCCTTAATCCTCAATCCTCAATCCTCAATCCTCAATCCTCATTCCTCAGCCTTCAATCCTCAATACTCAATCTGCAATCCTCAATCCTCAAACCTCAATCCTCAATCCTCATTCTTGAATCCTCAATACCCAATCCACTATCTTCAATCCTCAATCCTCAATCCTCAATTCTCAATCCTCAATCCTCAATCCTCAGACCGCAAACATCAATATTCAATCCTCAGTCCTCGTCCTCAATCCACAACACTCAATCCTCAGTCCTCAATATTCAATCATCAATTTTCAATCTTCAATCCTCAATCCTCAATCCTCAACCCTCAATCCTCAATCCTCAGTATTCAATCCACAATCCTCAATCCTCAATACTCAATCTACAATCTTCAATCCTCAGTACTCAATCTTCAATCCTCAATCCTCAATCCTCAATCATCAATCCTCAATCTTCAATCCTCAAAACTCAATCTTCAATCCTCAATCCTCAATCCTCAATCCTCAATCCTCAAGCCTCATTCTTCAATCCTCAATACCCAATCCTCTATCTTCAATCCTCAATCCACAATCCTCAATCCTCAATCCTCAATCCTCAATCCTCAATCCTCAATCCTCAGTTCTCAATCTTCTATCCTCAGTCCTCAGTCCTCAAACCTCTATCCTCAACCCTCAGACCTAATCCTCCATCCTCAATCCTCAATCCTCAATCCTCAATATTCAATACTCAATACTCAATCTTCAATCCTCAATCTTCAATCCTCAATACCCAATCCTCAATCTTGAATCCTCAATCCTCAATACTCAATGTCAATCCTCAATCCGCAACCCTCAATCCTCAATACTCAATCCTCAATCGTCAATCCTCAATCCCCAATCCTCAATCTTCAATCCTCAATCCTCAATCCTCAGTACTCAATCTTCAATACTCAATGCTCAATCCTCATACTTCAATCCTCAATACCCAATCCTCAATCTACAATCCTCAATCCTCAATCCTCAATCCTCAATCCTCAATCCTCAGTCCTCATTCCTCAATCCTCAATCCTCAATCCTCAATCCTCAATCCTCAATCTTCAATCCTCAATACCCAATCCTCAGTCTTCAATCCTCAAACCTCAATACTCAATTTCAATCCTCAATCCTCAATTCTCAATCCTCAAACCTCAATCCTCAATCTTCAATCCTCAATCCCCAATCCTCAATCTTCAATCCTCAATCCTCAATCCTCAGTACTCAATCCTCAATCCTCAATCTTCAACCCTCAATCCTCATTCCTCAAACCTCAATCCTCAACCCTCAGTCCTCATCCTCAATTCTCAATCCTCAATCCTCAATCCTCAATCCTCAATCCTCAATCCTCAATACTCAATCTTCAATCTTCAATCCTCAATACTCAAGCCTCAATTCTCAATCCTCAATCCTCAATCCTCAGGCCTCAAACATCAATATTCAATCCTCAGTCCTCGTCCTCAATCCACAACCCTCAATCCTCAGCCCTCAATATTCAATCATCAATTTTCAACCTTCAATCCTCAATCCTCAATCCTCAATCCTCAATCCTCAATCCTCAATCTTCAATCCACAATCCTCAATTCTCAATACTCAGTCTTCAATCTTCAATCCTCAATACTCAATCTTCAATCCTAGATCCTCAATCCCCAATCTTCAATCCTTAATCCTCAATCCTCAGTCCTCAATCCTCAATCCTCAATCCTCAAACCTCAATCCTCAAACGTCAGTCCTCGTCCTCAATCCTCAAACCTCAATTCTCAATCCTCAATATTCAATCATCAATACTCAATCTTCAATCCTCAATCCTCAATCCTCAATCCTCAATCCTCAATCCTCAATGTTCAAGACACAACCCTCAGCCATCAATCCTCAATACTCAACCATCAATCTTCAATTCTCAATACTCAATAGAATATTCTGAATACTCATGGTTCAATACTCAATCCACAACATTCAATAATCAAATCTCAATCCTCAATCTTCAATCCTCAATACACAATCTTCAATCCTCTATCCTCAATCCTCAATCCTCAATCCTCAATCCTCAATCCTCAATCCTCAATCTTCAATCCTCAACCTCAATCCTCAATCCTCAATCCTCAATCCTCAATCTTCAATCCTCAATACACAATCTTCAATCCTCTATCCTTAATCCTCAATCCTCAATCCTCAATCCTCAATCCTCAATCCTCAACCTTCAATCCTCAATACTCAATCTGCAATCCTCAATCCTCAAACCTCAATCCTCAATCCTCATTCTTGAATCCTCAACACCCAATCCACAATCTTCAATCCTCAATCCTCAATCCTCAATTCTCAATCGTCAATCCTCAATCCTCAGACCTCAAACATCAATATTCAATCCTCAGTCCTCGTCCTCAATCCACAACCCTCAATCCTCAGTCCTCAATATTCAATCATCAATTTTCAATCCTCAAACCTCAATCCTCAACCGTCAGTCCTCATTCTCCATCCTCAATCCTCAATCCTCAATCCTCAATCTTCAATCCCCAATACTCAATCTTCAATCCTCAATCCTCAATCCTCAATCCTCAATCCTCAATCCTCAATCCTCAGGCATCAATGCACAATCTTCAATACTCAATCCTCAATCCTCAAACCTCAATCCTCAACCGTCAGTCCTCATTCTCCATCCTCAATCCTCAATCCTCAATCCTCAATCTTCAATCCCCAATACTCAATCCCCAATCTTCAATCCTTAATCCTAAATCTTCAATCCTCAATCCCCAGTCCTCAATCTTCAATCCTCAATCCTCAAACCTCAATCCTCAATCCTCAGTCCTCAATCCTCAATCCTCAATCCTGAAACCTCAATCCTCAACCGTCAGTCCTCGTCCTCAATCCTCAAACCTCAATCCTCAATACTCAATATTCAATCATCAATACTCAATCTTCAATCCTCAATCCTCTATCCTCAATCCTCAAACCTCGACCCTCAATATTCAAGACACAACCCTCAGTCATCAATCCTCAATACTCAACCATCAATCCTCAATTCTCAATACTCAATAGAATAGCCTGAATTCTCATGGTTCAATACTCTATCCACAATATTCAATAATCAAATCTCAATCCTCTATCTTCAATCCTCAATACTCAATTTCAGTCCTGAAACCTCAATTCTCAATACTCAATACTCAATCCTCAATCGTCAATCCTCAATCCCCAATCCTCAATCTTCAATCCCCAATCCTCAATCCTCAATCCTCAATCCTCAATCCTCAATCTTCAATCCTTAATACTCAATCTTCAATCCACAATCCTCAATCCTCAATCCTCAATCCTCAATCCTCAATCCTCAATCCTCAATCCTCAATACTCAGTCTGCAATGCTCAATCCTCAATCCTCAATCCTCAATGCTCATTCTTCAATCCTCAATACCCAATCCTCAATCTTCAATCCTCAATCCTCAATTCTCAATTCTCAATCGTCAATCCTCAATCCTCAGACCTCAAACATCAATATTCAACCCTCAGTTCTCGTCCTCAATCCACAACCCTCAATCCTCAATCCTCAATCTTCAATATTCAATCTTCAATCCTCAATCCTCAATCCTCAATCCTCAATCTTCAATCCTCAATCCTCAATCCTCAATAAACAATCTTCAATCCTCTATCCTTAATCCTCAATCCTCAATCCTCAATCCTCAATCCTCAATCCTCAGCCTTCAATCCTCAATACTCAATCTGCAATCCTCAATCCTCAATCCTCAAACCTCAATCCTCAATCCTCATTCTTGTATCCTCAATACCCAATCCACAATCTTCAATCCTCAATCCTCAATCCTCAATTCTCAAACCTCAATCCTCAATCCTCAGACCTCAAACATCAATATTCAATCCCCAGTCCTCGTCCTCAATCCACAACCCTCAATCCTCAGTCCTCAATATTCAATCATCAATTTTCAATCCTCAAACCTCAATCCTCAACCGTCAGTCCTCATTCTCCATCCTCAATCCTCAATCCTCAATCCTCAATCTTCAATCCCCAATACTCAATCTTCAATCCTCAATCCTCAATCCTCAATCCTCAATCCTCAATCCTCAATCCTCAGGCATCAATGCACAATCTTCAATACTCAATCCTCAATCCTCAAACCTCAATCCTCAACCGTCAGTCCTCATTCTCCATCCTCAATCCTCAATCCTCAATCCTCAATCTTCAATCCCCAATACTCAATCCCCAATCTTCAATCCTTAATCCTAAATCTTCAATCCTCAATCCCCAGTCCTCAATCTTCAATCCTCAATCCTCAAACCTCAATCCTCAATCCTCAGTCCTCAATCCTCAATCCTCAATCCTGAAACCTCAATCCTCAACCGTCAGTCCTCGTCCTCAATCCTCAAACCTCAATCCTCAATACTCAATATTCAATCATCAATACTCAATCTTCAATCCTCAATCCTCTATCCTCAATCCTCAAACCTCGACCCTCAATATTCAAGACACAACCCTCAGTCATCAATCCTCAATACTCAACCATCAATCCTCAATTCTCAATACTCAATAGAATAGCCTGAATTCTCATGGTTCAATACTCTATCCACAATATTCAATAATCAAATCTCAATCCTCTATCTTCAATCCTCAATACTCAATTTCAGTCCTGAAACCTCAATTCTCAATACTCAATACTCAATCCTCAATCGTCAATCCTCAATCCCCAATCCTCAATCTTCAATCCCCAATCCTCAATCCTCAATCCTCAATCCTCAATCCTCAATCTTCAATCCTTAATACTCAATCTTCAATCCACAATCCTCAATCCTCAATCCTCAATCCTCAATCCTCAATCCTCAATCCTCAATCCTCAATACTCAGTCTGCAATGCTCAATCCTCAATCCTCAATCCTCAATGCTCATTCTTCAATCCTCAATACCCAATCCTCAATCTTCAATCCTCAATCCTCAATTCTCAATTCTCAATCGTCAATCCTCAATCCTCAGACCTCAAACATCAATATTCAACCCTCAGTTCTCGTCCTCAATCCACAACCCTCAATCCTCAATCCTCAATCTTCAATATTCAATCTTCAATCCTCAATCCTCAATCCTCAATCCTCAATCCTCAATCCTCAATCCTCAAGCTTCAATCCTCAATCCTCAATCCTCAATCCTCAACCCTCAATCCTCATTCCTCAAACCTCAATCCCCAACCCTCAGTCCTCATACTCAATTCTCAATTCTCAATCCTCACTCCTCAATCCTCAATCTTCAATACTCAATAATCAATCTCCAATCCTAGATCCTCAATCACGAATCTTCAATCCTTAATCCTCAATCTTCAATCTTCAATCCCCAGTCCTCAATCTTCAATCCTCAATGCTCAATCCTCAATCCTCAATCCTCAGTCCTCAATCCTCAATCCTCAATCCTCAGACCTCTATCCTCAACCATCAGTCCTCATCCTCCATCCTCAATCCTCAATCCTCAATCTTCAATCCTCAATAATCAATCTCCAAACCTAGATCCTCAATCCCCAATCTTCAATCCTTAATCCTCAATCCTCAGTCATAAATCCTCAATCTTCAATACTCAATCGTCAATCCTGAGTACTCAATCCTGAATCCTCAATCCACAATTCTCAATATTCAATCCTCAATACTCAACCTTCAATCCTCAATCCTCAATCCTCAATCCTCAGTCCTCCATCCTCAATCCTCAGTCATAAATCCTCAATCTTTAATACTCAATCGTCGATCCTCAGTCCTCAATCCTCAATCCTCAATTCTCGTTCCTCAAACCTCAATCCTCAACCCTCAGTCCTCATCCTCAATTCTCAATTCTCAATCCTCAATCCTCAAACCTCAATCTTCAATCCCCAATAATCAATCTCCAATCCTAGATCCTCAATCCCCAATCCTTAATCCTTAATCCTCAATCTTCAACCCTCAATTGCCAGTCCTCAATCTTCAATCCTCTATGCTCAATCCTCAATCCTCAGCCTCAGTCCTCAATCCTCAATCCTCAATCCTCAAACCTCAATGCTCAACCGTCAGTCCTCGTCCTCAATCCTCAACCCTCAATGCTCAATCCTCAATCTTCAATCACCAATCCTCAATCCTCAATCCTCAATGCTCAATATTCAACACTCAACCCTCAACCATCAATCATCAATGCTCAACAATCAATCCTCAATTCTCAATACTCAATAGAACATCCTGAATTCTCATGGTTCAATACTCAATTCAGAATATTCAATAATCAAATGTCAAACCTCAAGCACCAATTCTCAACACTCAATCCTCAACACTCAGGCCTCTCTCTTCAATCCTACACCCTCAACCCTCAAACCTCAAGCGTCAATCCTCAATACCCAATCCTCAATCCACAATCCTCAATCCTCAATCCTCAATACTCAATACTCAATCTTCGATCCTCAATCCTCAATCCTCAATACCCAATCCTCAATCTTCAATCCTCAATCCTCAATCCTCAATTCTCAATACTCAATCCTCAATATTCAACGCTCAACCTTCAACCATCAATCCTCAATACTCAACCATCAATCCTCAATTCTCAATCCTCAATCCTCAAACCTCAATCTTCAATCCTCAACCTCAATCCTCAATCCTCAATCCTCAATCATCAATTCTCAATCTTCTATCCTCAGTCCTCAGTCCTCAAACCTCTATCCTCAACCCTCAGACCTAATCCTCCATCCTCAATCCTCAATCCTCAATCCTCAATATTCAATCCTCAATACTCAATCTTCAATCCTCAATCTTGAATCATCAATACCCAATCCTCAATCTTCAATCCTCAATCCTCAATACACAATTTCAATCCTCAATCCGCAACCCTGAATCCTCAATACTCAATCCTCAATCGTCAATCCTCAATCCCCAATCCTCAATCTTCAATCCTCAATCCTCAATCCTCAGTACTCAATCCTCAATCCTCAATGCTCAATCCTCATACTTCAATCCTCAATACCCAATCCTCAATCTTCAATCCTCAATCCTCAATCCTCAATCCTCAATCCTCAATCCTCAGTCCTCAATCCTCAATCCTCAAACCTCAATCTTCAATCCTCAACCTCAATCCTCAATCCGCAATCCTCAATCCTCAATCTTCAATCCTCAATACACAATCTTCAATCCTCTATCCTTAATCCTCAATCCTCAATCCTCAATCCTCAATCCTCAATCCTCAGCCTTCAGTCCTCAATACCCAATCCACAATCTTCAATCCTCAATCCTCAATCCTCAATTCTCAATCCTCAATCCTCAATCCTCAGACCTCAAACATCAATATTCAATCCTCAGTCCTCGTCCTCAATCCACAACCCTCAATCCTCAGTCCTCAATATTCAATCATCAATTTTCAATCTTCAATCCTCAATCCTCAATCCTCAACCCTCAATCCTCAATCCTCAATCTTCAATCCACAATCCTCAATCCTCAATACACAATCTTCAATCTTCAATCCTCTATACTCAATCTTCAATCCTCAATCCTCAATCCTCAATCATCAATCCTCAATCTTCAATCCTCAAAACATAATCTTCAATCCTCAATCCTCAATCCTCAAGCCTCATTCTTCAATCCTCAATACCCAATCCTCTATCTTCAATCCTCAATCCACAATCCTCAATCCTCAATCCTCAATCCTCAATCCTCAATCCTCAGTCCTCAATCCTCATACTTCAATCCTCAATACCAAATCCTCAATCGTCAATCCTCAATCCTCAATCCTCAATTCTCAATCTTCTATCCTCAGTCCTCAGTCCTCAAACCTCTATCCTCAGCCCTCAGACCTAATCCTCCATCCTCAATCCTCAATCCTCAATCCTCAATATTCAATCCTCAATACTCAATCTTCAATCCTCAATCTTCAATCATCAATACCCAATCCTCAATCTTCAATCCTCAATCCTCAATACTCACTTTCAATCCTCAATCCGCAACCCTCAATCCTCAATACTCAATCCTCAATCGTCAATCCTCAATCCCCAATCCTCAATCTTCAATCCTCAATCCTCAATCCTCAGTACTCAATCCTCAATCCTCAATGCTCAATCCTCATACTTCAATCCTCAATACCCAATCCTCAATCTTCAATCCTCAATCCTCAATCCTCAATCCTCAATCCTCAATCCTCAGTCCTCAATCCTCAATCCTCAAACCTCAATCTTCAATCCTCAACCTCAATCCTCAATCCTCAATCCTCAATCCTCAATCTTCAATCCTCAACACACAATCTTCAATCCTCTATCCTTAATCCTCAATCCTCAATACTCAATCCTCAATCCTCAATCCTCAGCCTTCAATCCTCAATACTCAATCTGCAATCCTCAATCCTCAAACCTCAATCCTCAATCCTCATTCTTGAATCCTCAATACCCAATCCACAATCTTCAATCCTCAATCCTCAATCCTCAATTCTCAATCCTCAATCCTCAATCCTCAGACCTCAAACATCAATATTCAATCCTCAGTCCTCGTCCTCAATCCACAACCCTCAATCCTCAGTCCTCAATATTCAATCATCAATTTTCAATCTTCAATCCTCAATCCTCAATCCTCAACCCTCAATCCTCAATCCTCAATCTTCAATCCACAATCCTCAATCCTCAATACTCAATCTTCAATCTTCAATCCTCAATACTCAATCTTCAATCCTCAATCCTCAATCCTCAATCATCAATCCTCAATCTTCAATCCTCAAAACTCAATCTTCAATCCTCAATCCTCAATCCTCAAGCCTCATTCTTCAATCCTCAATACCCAATCCTCTATCTTCAATCCTCAATCCACAATCCTCAATCCTCAATCCTCAATCCTCAATCCTCAATCCTCAATCCTCAGTTCTCAATATTCTATCCTCAGTCCTCAGTCCTCAAACCTCTATCCTCAACCCTCAGACCTAATCCTCCATCCTCAATCCTCAATCCTCAATCCTCAATATTCAATCCTCAATACTCAATCTTCAATCCTCAATCTTCAATCCTCAATACCCAATCCTCAATCTTCAATCCTCAATCCTCAATACTCAATTTCAATCCACAATCCGCAACCCTCAATCCTCAATACTCAATCCTCAATCCTCAATCTTCAATCCTCAATCCCCAATCCTCAATATTCAATCCTCAATCCTCAATCCTCAGTACTCAATCCTCAATCCTCAATCCTCAATCCTCAATCCTCAATCCTCAATCCTCAATCCTCAATCCTCAATACTCAGTCTGCAATCCTCAATCCTCAATCCTCAATCCTCAATTCTCATTCTTCAATCCTCAATACCCAATCCTCAATCTTCAATCCTCAATCCTCAATTCTCAATTCTCAATTCTCAATCGTCAATCCTCAATCCTCAGACCTCAAACATCAATATTCAACCCTCAGTTCTCGTCCTCAATCCACAACCCTCAATCCTCAATCCTCAATCTTCAATATTCAATCTTCAATCCTCAATCCTCAATCCTCAATCCTCAATCCTCAATCCTCAATCCTCAATCCTCAATCTTCAATCCTCAATCCTCAATCCTCAATCCTCAACCCTCAATCCTCATTCCTCAAACCTCAATCCTCAACCCTCAGTCCTCATACTCAATTCTCAATTCTCAATCCTCACTCCTCAATCCTCAATCTTCAATACTCAATAATCAATCTCCAATCCTAGATCCTCATTCACGAATCTTCAATCCTTAATCCTCAATCTTCAATCTTCAATCCCCAGTCCTCAATCTTCAATTCTCAATGCTCAATCCTCAATCCTCAATCCTCAGTCCTCAATCCTCAATCCTCAATCCTCAATTTTCAATCCTCAATACTCAATCTTCAATCCTCAATCCTCAATCCTCAATCCTCAATCCACATTCTTCAATCCTCAATACCCAATCCTCAATCTTCGATCCTCAATCCTCAATCCTCAATCCTCAATCCTCAATCCTCATACTTCAATCCTCAATACCAAATCCTCAATCGTCAATCCTCAATCCTCAATCCTCAATCCTCAATTCTCAATCTTCTATCCTCAGTCCTCAGTCCTCAAACCTCTATCCTCAACCCTCAGACCTAATCCTCCATCCTCAATCCTCAATCCTCAATCCTCAATATTCAATCCTCAATACTCAATCTTCAATCCTCAATCTTCAATCCTCAATACCCAAACCTCAATCTTCAATCCTCAATCCTCAATACTCAATTTCAATCCTCAATTCGCAACCCTCAATCCTCAATACTCAATCCTCAATCGTCAATCCTCAATCCCCAATCCTCAATCTTCAATCCTCAATCCTCAATCCTCAGTACTCAATCCTCAATCCTCAATGCTCAATCCTCATACTTCAATCCTCAATACCCAATCCTCAATCTTCAATCCTCAATCCTCAATCCTCAATCCTCAATCCTCAATCCTCAATCCTCAGTCCTCAATCCTCAATCCTCAATCCTCAATCCTCAATCCTCAATCCCCAATCTTCAATCCTCAATACCCAATCCTCAGTCTTCAATCCTCAAACCTCAATACTCAATTTCAATCCTCAATCCTCAATTCTCAATCCTCAATACCCAATCCTCAATCTTCAATCCTCAATCCCCAATCCTCAATCTTCAATCCTCAATCCTCAATCCTCAGTACTCAATCCTCAATCCTCAATCTTCAACCCTCAATCCTCAATCCTCATTCTTGAATCCTCAATACCCAATCCACAATCTTCAATCCTCAATCCTCAATCTTCAATCCTCAATCCTCAATCCTCAATCCTCAATCCTCAATCCTCAATCTTCAATCCGCAATCCTCAATCCTCAATACTCAGTCTTCAATCATCAATCCTCAATACTCAATCTTCAATCCTAGATCCTCAATCCCCAATCTTCAATCCTCAATCCTCAATCTTCAATCCACAATCCTCAATCCTCAATACTCAATCTTCAATCTTCAATCCTCTATACTCAATCTTCAATCCTCAATCCTCAATCCTCAATCATCAATCCTCAATCTTCAATCCTCAAAACTTAATCTTCAATCCTCAATCCTCAATCCTCAAGCCTCATTCTTCAATCCTCAATACCCAATCCTCTATCTTCAATCCTCAATCCACAATCCTCAATCCTCAATCCTCAATCCTCAATCCTCAATCCTCAATCCTCAATCCTCATACTTCAATCCTCAATACCAAGTCCTCAATCGTCAATCCTCAACCCTCAATCCTCAATTCTCAATCTTCTATCCTCAGTCCTCAGTCCTCAAACCTCTACCCTCAACCCTCAGACCTAATCCTCCATCCTCAATCCTCAATCCTCAATCCTCAATATTCAATCCTCAATACTCAATCTTCAATCCTCAATCTTCAATCATCAATACCCAATCCTCAATCTTCAATCCTCAATCCTCAATACTCAATTTCAATCCTCAATCCGCAACCCTCAATCCTCAATACTCAATCCTCAATCGTCAATCCTCAATCCCCAATCCTCAATCTTCAATCCTCAATCCTCAATCCTCAGTACTCAATCCTCAATCCTCAATGCTCAATCCTCATACTTCAATCCTCAATACCCAATCCTCAATCTTCAATCCTCAATCCTCAATCCTCAATCCTCAATCCTCAATCCTCAGTCCTCAATCCTCAATCCTCAAACCTCAATCTTCAATCCTCAACCTCAATCCTCAATCCTCAATCCTCAATCCTCAATCTTCAATCCTCAATACACAATCTTCAATCCTCTATCCTTAATCCTCAATCCTCAATCCTCAATCCTCAATCCTCAATCCTCAATCCTCAGCCTTCAATCCTCAATACCCAATCCACAATCTTCAATCCTCAATCCTCAATCCTCAATTCTCAATCCTCAATCCTCAATCCTCAGACCTCAAACATCAATATTCAATCCTCAGTCCTCGTCCTCAATCCACAACCCTCAATCCTCAGTCCTCAATATTCAATCATCAATTTTCAATCTTCAATCCTCAATCCTCAATCCTCAACCCTCAATCCTCAATCCTCAATCTTCAATCCACAATCCTCAATCCTCAATCCTCAATCCTCAATCCTCAATATTCAATCCTCAATACTCAATCTTCAATCCTCAATCTTCAATCCTCAATACCCAATCCTCAATCTTGAATCCTCTATCCTCAATACTCAATTTCAATCCTCAATCCGCAACCCTCAATCCTCAATACTCAATCCTCAATCCTCAATCTTCAATCCTCAATCCCCAATCCTCAATCTTCAATCCTCAACCCTCAATCCTCGGTACTCAATCCTCAATCCTCAATCTTCAACCCTCAATCCTCATTCCTCAAACCTCAATCCTCAACCCTCAGTCCTCATCCTCAATTCTCAATCCTCAATCCTCAATCCTCAATCCTCAATCCTCAATCCTCAATACTCAATCTTCAATCTTCAATCCTCAATGCTCAATCCTCAATTCTCAATCCTCAATCCTCAATCCTCAGACCTCAAACATCAATATTCAATCCTCAGTCCTCGTCCTCAATCCACAACCCTCAATCCTCAGTCCTCAATATTCAATCATCAATTTTCAATCTTCAATCCTCAATCCTCAATCCTCAATGCTCAATCCTCATACTTCAATGCTCAATACCCAATCCTCAATCTTCAATCCTCAATCCTCAATCCTCAATCCTCAATCCTCAATCCTCAATCCTCAGTCCTCAATCCTCAATCCTCAATCCTCAATCCTCAATCCTCAATCCTCAATCTTCAATCCTCAATACCCAATCCTCAGTCTTCAATCCTCAAACCTCAATACTCAATTTCAATCCTCAATCCTCAATTCTCAATCCTCAATCCTCAATCCTCAATCTTCAATCCTCAATCCCCAATCCTCAAACCTCAATCCTCAGTACTCAATCCTCAATCCTCAATCTTCAACCCTCAATCCTCATTCCTCAAACCTCAATCCTCAACCCTCAGTCCTCATCCTCAATTCTCAATCCTCAATCCTCAATCCTCAATCCTCAATCCTCAATCCTCAATACTCAATCTTCAATCTTCAATCCTCAATACTCAATCCTCAATTCTCAATCCTCAATCCTCAATCCTCAGACCTCAAACATCAATATTCAATCCTCAGTCCTCGTCCTCAATCCACAACACTCAATCCTCAGTCCTCAATATTCAATCATCAATTTTCAATCTTCAATCCTCAATCCTCAATCCTCAATCCTCAATCCTCAATCCTCAATCTTCAATCCGCAATCCTCAATCCTCAATACTCAGTCTTCAATCTTCAATCCTCAATACTCAATCTTCAATCCTAGATCCTCAATCCCCAATCTTCAATCCTTAATCCTCAATCCTCAGTCCTCAATCCTCAATCCTCAATCCTCAAACCTCAATCCTCAACCGTCAGTCCTCGTCCTCAATCCTCAAACCTCAATTCTCAATCCTCAATATTCAATAATCAATACTCAATCTTCAATCCTCAATGCTCTATCCTCAATCCTCAATCCTCAATCCTCAATATTCAAGACACAACCCTCAGCCATCAATCCTCAATACTCAACCATCAATCTTCAATTCTCAATACTCAATAGAATATTCTGAATACTCATGGTTCAATACTCAATCCACAACATTCAATAATCAAATCTCAATCCTCAATCTTCAATCCTCAATACACAATCTTCAATCCTCTATCCTCAATCCTCAATCCTCAATCCTCAATATTCAATCCTCAATCCTCAATCCTCAATCCTCAATCTTCAATCCTCAATCCTCAATCCTCAATCCTCAATCCTCAATCCTCAATCCTCAATCCTCAATCCTCAACCCTCAAACCTCGATCCTCAAACCTCATTCCTCAACCCTCAGTCCTCATACTCAAATCTCAATCCTCAATCCTCAATCCTCACTCCTCAATATTCAATCCTCAATAATCAATCTCCAATCCTAGATCCTCAATCCCAAATCTTCAATCCTTAATCCTAAATCTTCAATCCTCAATCCCCAGTCCTCAATCTTCAATCCTCAATGCTCAATAATCAATCCTCAATCCTCAGTCCTCAATCCTCAATCCTCAATCCTCAAACCTCAATCCTCAACCGTCAGTCCTCGTCCTCAATCCTCAAACCTCAATTCTCAATCCTCAATATTCAATAATCAATACTCAATCTTCAATCCTCAATGCTCTATCCTCAATCCTCAATCCTCAATCCTCAATATTCAAGACACAACCCTCAGCCATCAATCCTCAATACTCAACCATCAATCTTCAATTCTCAATACTCAATAGAATATTCTGAATACTCATGGTTCAATACTCAATCCACAACATTCAATAATCAAATCTCAATCCTCAATCTTCAATCCTCAATACACAATCTTCAATCCTCTATCCTCAATCCTCAATCCTCAATCCTCAATATTCAATCCTCAATCCTCAATCCTCAATCCTCAATCTTCAATCCTCAATCCTCAATCCTCAATCCTCAATCCTCAATCCTCAATCCTCAATCCTCAATCCTCAACCCTCAAACCTCGATCCTCAAACCTCATTCCTCAACCCTCAGTCCTCATACTCAAATCTCAATCCTCAATCCTCAATCCTCACTCCTCAATCTTCAATCCTCAATAATCAATCTCCAATCCTAGATCCTCAATCCCTAATCTTCAATCCTTAATCCTAAATCTTCAATCCTCAATCCCCAGTCCTCAATCTTCAATCCTCAATGCTCAATAATCAATCCTCAATCCTCAGTCCTCAATCCTCAATCCTCAATCCTCAAACATCAATCCTCAACCGTCAGTCCTCATTCTCCATCCTCAATCCTCAATCCTCAATCCTCAATCTTCAATCCCCAATACTCAATCTTCAATCCTCAATCCTCAATCCTCAATCCTCAATACTCAATCCTCAGGCATCAGTGCACAATCTTCAATACTCAATCCTCAATTCTCAATACTCAATACTCAATCCTCAATCGTCAATCCTCAATCCCCAATACTCAATCTTCAATCCCCAGTCCTCAATCCTCAATCCTCAATCCTCAATCCTCAATCCTCAATCCTCAATCCTCAATCCTCAATCCTCAATCCTCAATCCTCAATACTCAGTCTGCAATCCTCAATCCTCAATCCTCAATCCTCAATTCTCATTCTTCAATCCTCAATACCCAATCCTCAATCTTCAATCCTCAATCCTCAATTCTCAATTCTCAATCGTCAATCCTCAATCCTCAGACCTCAAACATCAATATTCAACCCTCAGTTCTCGTCCTCAATCCACAACCCTCAATCCTCAATCCTCAATCTTCAATATTCAATCTTCAATCCTCAATCCTCAATCCTCAATCCTCAATCCTCAATCCTCAATCCTCAATCTTCAATCCTCAATCCTCAATCCTCAATCCTCAACCCTCAATCCTCATTCCTCAAACCTCAATCCTCAACCCTCAGTCCTCATACTCAATTCTCAATTCTCAATCCTCACTCCTCAATCCTCAATCTTCAATACTCGATAATCAATCTCCAATCCTAGATCCTCATTCACGAATCTTCAATCCTTAATCCTCAATCTTCAATCTTCAATCCCCAGTCCTCAATCTTCAATTCTCAATGCTCAATCCTCAATCCTCAATCCTCAGTCCTCAATCCTCAATCCTCAATCCTCAATTTTCAATCCTCAATACTCAATCTTCAATCCTCAATCCTCAATCCTCAATCCTCAATCCACATTCTTCAATCCTCAATACCCAATCCTCAATCTTCGATCCTCAATCCTCAATCCTCAATCCTCAATCCTCAATCCTCAGACTTCAATCCTCAATACCAAATCCTCAATCGTCAATCCTCAATCCTCAATCCTCAATTCTCAATCTTCTATCCTCAGTCCTCAGTCCTCAAACCTCTATCCTCAACCCTCAGACCTAATCCTCCATCCTCAATCCTCAATCCTCAATCCTCAATATTCAATCCTCAATACTCAATCTTCAATCCTCAATCTTCAATCCTCAATACCCAATCCTCAATCTTCAATCCTCAATCCTCAATACTCAATTTCAATCCTCAATCCGCAACCCTCAATCCTCAATACTCAATCCTCAATCGTCAATCCTCAATCCCCAATCCTCAATCTTCAATCCTCAATCCTCAATCCTCAGTACTCAATCCTCAATCCTCAATGCTCAATCCTCATACTTCATTCCTCAATACCCAATCCTCAATCTTCAATCCTCAATCCTCAATCCTCAATCCTCAATCCTCAATCCTCAGTCCTCAATCCTCAATCCTCAATCCTCAATCCTCAAACCTCAATCCTCAACCGTCAGTCCTCGTCCTCAATCCTCAAACCTCAATTCTCAATCCTCAATATTCAATCATCAATACTCAATCTTCAATCCTTAATGCTCTATCCTCTATCCTCAATCCTCAATCCTCAATCCTCAATATTCAAGACACAACCCTCAGCCATCAATCCTCAATACTCAACCATCAATCTTCAATTCTCAATACTGAATAGAATATTCTGAATGCTCATGGTTCAATACTCAATCCACAACATTCAATAATCAAATCTCAATCCTCAATCTTCAATCCTCAATACACAATCTTCAATCCTCTATCCTCAATCCTCAATCCTCAATCCTCAATCCTCAATTCTCAATCCTCAATCTTCAATCCTCAACCTCAATCCTCAATCCTCAATCCTCAATCCTCAATCTTCAATCCTCAATACACAATCTTCAATCCTCTATCCTTAATCCTCAATCCTCAATCCTCAATCCTCAATCCTCATTCCTCAGCCTTCAATCCTCAATACTCAATCTGCAATCCTCAATCCTCAAACCTCAATCCTCAATCCTCATTCTTGAATCCTCAATACCCAATCCACAATCTTCAATCCTCAATCCTCAATCCTCAATTCTCAATCCTCAATCCTCAATCCTCAGACCGCAAACATCAATATTCAATCCTCAGTACTCGTCCTCAATCCACAACACTCAATCCTCAGTCCTCAATATTCAATCATCAATTTTCAATCTTCAATCCTCAATCCTCAATCCTCAACCCTCAATCCTCAATCCTCAATCTTCAATCCACAATCCTCAATCCTCAATACTCAATCTTCAATCTTCAATCCTCAATACTCAATCTTCAATCCTCAATCCTCAATCCTCAATCATCAATCCTCAATCTTCAATCCTCAAAACTTAATCTTCAATCCTCAATCCTCAATCCTCAAGCCTCATTCTTCAATCCTCAATACCCAATCCTCTATCTTCAATCCTCAATCCACAATCCTCAATCCTCAATCCTCAATCCTCAATCCTCAATCTTCAATACTCAATAATCAATCTCCAATCCTAGATCCTCATTCACGAATCTTCAATCCTTAATCCTCAATCTTCAATCTTCAATCCCCAGTCCTCAATCTTCAATTCTCAATGCTCAATCCTCAATCCTCAATCCTCAATCCTCAATCCTCAATCCTCAATACTCAATCTTCAATCTTCAATTCTCAATACTCAATCCTCAATTCTCAATCCTCAATCCTCAATCCTCAGACCTCAAACATCAATATTCAATCCTCAGTCCTCGTCCTCAATCCACAACCCTCAACCCTCAGTCCTCAATATTCAATCATCAATTTTCAATCTTCAATCCTCAATCCTCAATCCTCAATCCTCAATCCTCAATCCTCAATCTTCAATCCGCAATCCTCAATCCTCAATACTCAGTCTTCAATCTTCAATCCTCAATACTCAATCTTCAATCCTAGATCCTCAATCCCCAATCTTCAATCCTTAATCCTCAATCCTCAGTCCTCAATCCTCAATCCTCAATCCTCAAACCTCAATCCTCAACCGTCAGTCCTCGTCCTCAATCCTCAAACCTCAATTCTCAATCCTCAATATTCAATCATCAATACTCAATCTTCAATCCTTAATGCTCTATCCTCTATCCTCAATCCACAATCCTCAATCCTCAATATTCAAGACACAACCCTCAGCCATCAATCCTCAATACTCAACCATCAATCTTCAATTCTCAATACTGAATAGAATATTCTGAATGCTCATGGTTCAATACTCAATCCACAACATTCAATAATCAAATCTCAATCCTCAATCTTCAATCCTCAATACACAATCTTCAATCCTCTATCCTCAATCCTCAATCCTCAATCCTCAATCCTCAATTCTCAATCCTCAATCTTCAATCCTCAACCTCAATCCTCAATCCTCAATCCTCAATCCTCAATCTTCAATCCTCAATACACAATCTTCAATCCTCTATCCTTAATCCTCAATCCTCAATCCTCAATCCTCAATCCTCATTCCTCAGCCTTCAATCCTCAATACTCAATCTGCAATCCTCAATCCTCAAACCTCAATCCTCAATCCTCATTCTTGAATCCTCAATACCCAATCCACAATCTTCAATCCTCAATCCTCAATCCTCAATTCTCAATCCTCAATCCTCAATCCTCAGACCGCAAACATCAATATTCAATCCTCAGTACTCGTCCTCAATCCACAACACTCAATCCTCAGTCCTCAATATTCAATCATCAATTTTCAATCTTCAATCCTCAATCCTCAATCCTCAACCCTCAATCCTCAATCCTCAATCTTCAATCCACAATCCTCAATCCTCAATACTCAATCTTCAATCTTCAATCCTCAATACTCAATCTTCAATCCTCAATCCTCAATCCTCAATCATCAATCCTCAATCTTCAATCCTCAAAACTTAATCTTCAATCCTCAATCCTCAATCCTCAAGCCTCATTCTTCAATCCTCAATACCCAATCCTCTATCTTCAATCCTCAATCCACAATCCTCAATCCTCAATCCTCAATCCTCAATCCTCAATCTTCAATACTCAATAATCAATCTCCAATCCTAGATCCTCATTCACGAATCTTCAATCCTTAATCCTCAATCTTCAATCTTCAATCCCCAGTCCTCAATCTTCAATTCTCAATGCTCAATCCTCAATCCTCAATCCTCAGTCCTCAATCCTCAATCCTCAATCCTCAATTTTCAATCCTCAATACTCAATCTTCAATCCTCAATCCTCAATCCTCAATCCTCAATCCACATTCTTCAATCCTCAATACCCAATCCTCAATCTTCGATCCTCAATCCTCAATCCTCAATCCTCAATCCTCAATCCTCAGACTTCAATCCTCAATACCAAATCCTCAATCGTCAATCCTCAATCCTCAATCCTCAATTCTCAATCTTCTATCCTCAGTCCTCAGTCCTCAAACCTCTATCCTCAACCCTCAGACCTAATCCTCCATCCTCAATCCTCAATCCTCAATCCTCAATATTCAATCCTCAATACTCAATCTTCAATCCTCAATCTTCAATCCTCAATACCCAATCCTCAATCTTCAATCCTCAATCCTCAATACTCAATTTCAATCCTCAATCCGCAACCCTCAATCCTCAATACTCAATCCTCAATCGTCAATCCTCAATCCCCAATCCTCAATCTTCAATCCTCAATCCTCAATCCTCAGTACTCAATCCTCAATCCTCAATGCTCAATCCTCATACTTCATTCCTCAATAGCCAATCCTCAATCTTCAATCCTCAATCCTCAATCCTCAATCCTCAATCCTCAATCCTCAGTCCTCAATCCTCAATCCTCAATCCTCAATCCTCAATCCTCAATCCTCAATCTTCAATCCTCAATACCCAATCCTCAGTCTTCAATCCTCAAACCTCAATACTCAATTTCAATCCTCAATCTTCAATCCTCAATCCCCAATCCTCAATCTTCAATCCTCAATCCTCAATCCTCAGTACTCAATCCTCAATCCTCAATCTTCAACCCTCAATCCTCATTCCTCAAACCTCAATCCTCAACCCTCAGTCCTCATCCTCAATTCTCAATCCTCAATCCTCAATCCTCAATCCTCAATCCTCAATCCTCAATACTCAATCTTCAATCTTCAATCCTCAATACTCAATCCTCAATTCTCAATCCTCAATCCTCAATCCTCAGACCTCAAACATCAATATTCAATCCTCAGTCCTCGTCCTCAATCCACAACCCTGAACCCTCAGTCCTCAATATTCAATCATCAATTTTCAATCTTCAATCCTCAATCCTCAATCCTCAATCCTCAATCCTCAATCCTCAATCTTCAATCCGCAATCCTCAATCCTCAATACTCAGTCTTCAATCTTCAATCCTCAATACTCAATCTTCAATCCTAGATCCTCAATCCCCAATCTTCAATCCTTAATCCTCAATCCTCAGTCCTCAATCCTCAATCCTCAATCCTCAAACCTCAATCCTCAACCGTCAGTCCTCGTCCTCAATCCTCAAACCTCAATTCTCAATCCTCAATATTCAATCATCAATACTCAATCTTCAATCCTTAATGCTCTATCCTCTATCCTCAATCCTCAATCCTCAATCCTCAATATTCAAGACACAACCCTCAGCCATCAATCCTGAATACTCAACCATCAATCTTCAATTCTCAATACTGAATAGAATATTCTGAATGCTCATGGTTCAATACTCAATCCACAACATTCAATAATCAAATCTCAATCCTCAATCTTCAATCCTCAATACACAATCTTCAATCCTCTATCCTCAATCCTCAATCCTCAATCCTCAATCCTCAATTCTCAATCCTCAATCTTCAACCCTCAACCTCAATCCTCAATCCTCAATCCTCAATCCTCAATCTTCAATCCTCAATACACAATCTTCAATCCTCTATCCTTAATCCTCAATCCTCAATCCTCAATCCTCAGTCCTCATTCCTCAGCCTTCAATCCTCAATACTCAATCTGCAATCCTCAATCCTCAAACCTCAATCCTCAATCCTCATTCTTGAATCCTCAATACCCAATCCACAATCTTCAATCCTCAATCCTCAATCCTCAATTCTCAATCCTCAATCCTCAATCGTCAGACCGCAAACATCAATATTCAATCCTCAGTACTCGTCCTCAATCCACAACACTCAATCCTCAGTCCTCAATATTCAATCATCAATTTTCAATCTTCAATCCTCAATCCTCAATCCTCAACCCTCAATCCTCAATCCTCAATCTTCAATCCACAATCCTCAATCCTCAATACTCAATCTTCAATCTTCAATCCTCAATACTCAATCTTCAATCCTCAATCCTCAATCCTCAATCATCAATCCTCAATCTTCAATCCTCAAAACTTAATCTTCAATCCTCAATCCTCAATCCTCAAGCCTCATTCTTCAATCCTCAATACCCAATCCTCTATCTTCAATCCTCAATCCACAATCCTCAATCCTCAATCCTCAATCCTCAATCCTCAATCCTCAATCCTCAGTTCTCAATATTCTATCCTCAGTCCTCAGTCCTCAAACCTCTATCCTCAACCCTCAGACCTAATCCTCCATCCTCAATCCTCAATCCTCAATCCTCAATATTCAATCCTCAATACTCAATCTTCAATCCTCAATCTTCAATCCTCAATACCCAATCCTCAATCCTCAATCCTCAATCCTCAATACTCAATTTCAATCCTCAATCCGCAACCCTCAATCCTCAATACTCAATCCTCAATCCTCAATCTTCAATCCTCAATCCCCAATCCTCAATCTTCAATCCTCAATCCTCAATCCTCAGTACTCAATCCTCAATCCTCAATCTTCAACCCTCAATCCTCATTCCTCAAACCTCAGTCCTCAACCCTCAGTCCTCATCCTCAATTCTCAATCCTCAATCCTCAATCCTCAATCCTCAATCCTCAATCCTCAATACTCAATCTTCAATCTTCAATCCTCAATACTCAATCCTCAATTCTCAATCCTCAATCCTCAATCCTCAGACCTCAAACATCAATATTCAATCCTCAGTCCTCGTCCTCAATCCACAACCCTCAACCCTCAGTCCTCAATATTCAATCATCAATTTTCAATCTTCAATCCTCAATCCTCAATCCTCAATCCTCAATCCTCAATCCTCAATCTTCAATCCGCAATCCTCAATCCTCAATACTCAGTCTTCAATCTTCAATCCTCAATACTCAATCTTCAATCCTAGATCCTCAATCCCCAATCTTCAATCCTTATTCCTCAATCCTCAGTCCTCAATCCTCAATCCTCAATCCTCAAACCTCAATCCTCAACCGTCAGTCCTCGTCCTCAATCCTCAAACCTCAATTCTCAATCCTCAATATTCAATCATCAATACTCAATCTTCAATCCTTAATGCTCTATCCTCTATCCTCAATCCTCAATCCTCAATCGTCAATATTCAAGACACAACCCTCAGCCATCAATCCTCAATACTCAACCATCAATCTTCAATTCTCAATACTGAATAGAATATTCTGAATGCTCATGGTTCAATACTCAATCCACAACATTCAATAATCAAATCTCAATCCTCAATCTTCAATCCTCAATACACAATCTTCAATCCTCTATCCTCAATCCTCAATCCTCAATCCTCAATCCTCAATCCTCAATTCTCAATCCTCAATCTTCAATCCTCAACCTCAATCCTCAATCCTCAATCCTCAATCCTCAATCTTCAATCCTCAATACACAATCTTCAATCCTCTATCCTTAATCCTCAATCCTCGATCCTCAATCCTCAATCCTCATTCCTCAGCCTTCAATCCTCAATACTCAATCTGCAATCCTCAATCCTCAAACCTCAATCCTCAATCCTCATTCTTGAATCCTCAATACCCAATCCACTATCTTCAATCCTCAATCCTCAATCCTCAATTCTCAATCCTCAATCCTCAATCCTCAGACCGCAAACATCAATATTCAATCCTCAGTCCTCGTCCTCAATCCACAACACTCAATCCTCAGTCCTCAATATTCAATCATCATTTTCAATCTTCAATCCTCAATCCTCAATCCTCAACCCTCAATCCTCAATCCTCAATCTTCAATCCACAATCCTCAATCCTCAATACTCAATCTTCAATCTTCAATCCTCAATACTCAATCTTCAATCCTCAATCCTCAATCCTCAATCATCAATCCTCAATCTTCAATCCTCAAAACTCAATATTCAATCCTCAATCCTCAATCCTCAAGCCTCATTCTTCAATCCTCAATACCCAATCCTCTATCTTCAATCCTCAATCCACAATCCTCAATCCTCAATGCTCAATCCTCAATCCTCAATCCTCAATCCTCAACCCTCAAACCTCAATCCTCAAACCTCATTCCTCAACCCTCAGTCCTCATACTCAAATCTCAATTCTCAATCCTCAATCCTCACTCCTCAATCTTCAATCCTCAATAATCAATCTCCAATCCTAGATCCTCAATCCCCAATCTTCAATCCTTAATCCTAAATCTTCAATCCTCAATCCCCAGTCCTCAATCTTCAATCCTCAATGCTCAATAATCAATCCTCAATCCACAGTCCTCAATCCTCAATCCTCAATCCTCAAACCTCAATCCTCAACCGTCAGTCCTCATTCTCCATCCTCAATCCTCAATCCTGAATCCTCAATCTTCAATCCCCAATACTCAGTCTTCAATCCTCAATCCTCAATCCTCAATCCTCAATCCTCAATACTCAATCCTCAGGCATCAATGCACAACCTTCAATACTCAACCCTCAATCCTCAATCCTCAATCCTCAGTCCTCAATCCTCAATCCTCAATCCTGAAACCTCAATCCTCAACGGTCAGTCCTCGTCCTCAATCCTCAAACCTCAATCCTCAATACTCAATATTCAATCATCAATACTCAATCTTCAATCCTCAATCCTCTATCCTCAATCCTCAATCCTCGACCCTCAATATTCAAGACACAACCCTCAGCCATCAATCCTCAATACTCAACCATCAATCCTCAATTCTCAATACTCAATAGAATAGCCTGAATTCTCATGGTTCAATACTCTATCCGCAATATTCAATAATCAAATCTCAATCCCCTATCTTCAATCCTCAATACTCAATTTCAATCCTCAAACCTCAATTCTCAATACTCAATACTCAATCCTCAATCGTCAATCCTCAATCCCCAATCCTCAATCTTCAATCCCCAATCCTCTATCCTTAATCCTCAATCCTCAATCCTCAATCCTCAATCCTCAATCCTCAATCCTCAATCCTCAGCCTTCAATCCTCAATACTCAATCTGCAATCCTCAATCCTCAATCCTCAAACCTCAATCCTCAATCCTCATTCTTGTATCCTCAATACCCAATCCACAATCTTCAATCCTCAATCCTCAATCCTCAATTCTCAATCCTCAATCCTCAATCCTCAGACCTCAAACATCAATATTCAATCCCCAGTCCTCGTCCTCAATCCACAACCCTCAATCCTCAGTCCTCAATATTCAATCATCAATTTTCAATCCTCAAACCTCAATCCTCAACCGTCAGTCCTCATTCTCCATCCTCAATCCTCAATCCTCAATCCTCAATCTTCAATCCCCAATACTCAATCTTCAATCCTCAATCCTCAATCCTCAATCTTCAATCCTCAATCCTCAATCCTCAGGCATCAATGCACAATCTTCAATACTCAATCCTCAATCCTCAAACCTCAATCCTCAACCGTCAGTCCTCATTCTCCATCCTCAATCCTCAATCCTCAATCCTCAATCTTCAATCCCCAATACTCAATCCCCAATCTTCAATCCTTAATCCTAAATCTTCAATCCTCAATCCCCAGTCCTCAATCTTCAATCCTCAATCCTCAATCCTCAATCTTCAATCCTCAATCCTCAATCCTCAGGCATCAATGCACAATCTTCAATACTCAATCCTCAATCCTCAAACCTCAATCCTCAACCGTCAGTCCTCATTCTCCATCCTCAATCCTCAATCCTCAATCCTCAATCTTCAATCCCCAATACTCAATCCCCAATCTTCAATCCTTAATCCTAAATCTTCAATCCTCAATCCCCAGTCCTCAATCTTCAATCCTCAATCCTCAAACCTCAATCCTCAATCCTCAGTCCTCAATCCTCAATCCTCAATCCTGAAACCTCAATCCTCAACCGTCAGTCCTCGTCCTCAATCCTCAAACCTCAATCCTCAATACTCAATATTCAATCATCAATACTCAATCTTCAATCCTCAATCCTCTATCCTCAATCCTCAAACCTCGACCCTCAATATTCAAGACACAACCCTCAGTCATCAATCCTCAATACTCAACCATCAATCCTCAATTCTCAATACTCAATAGAATAGCCTGAATTCTCATGGTTCAATACTCTATCCACAATATTCAATAATCAAATCTCAATCCTCTATCTTCAATCCTCAATACTCAATTTCAGTCCTGAAACCTCAATTCTCAATACTCAATACTCAATCCTCAATCGTCAATCCTCAATCCCCAATCCTCAATCTTCAATCCCCAATCCTCAATCCTCAATCCTCAATCCTCAATCCTCAATCTTCAATCCTTAATACTCAATCTTCAATCCACAATCCTCAATCCTCAATCCTCAATCCTCAATCCTCAATCCTCAATCCTCAATCCTCAATACTCAGTCTGCAATGCTCAATCCTCAATCCTCAATCCTCAATGCTCATTCTTCAATCCTCAATACCCAATCCTCAATCTTCAATCCTCAATCCTCAATTCTCAATTCTCAATCGTCAATCCTCAATCCTCAGACCTCAAACATCAATATTCAACCCTCAGTTCTCGTCCTCAATCCACAACCCTCAATCCTCAATCCTCAATCTTCAATATTCAATCTTCAATCCTCAATCCTCAATCCTCAATCCTCAATCCTCAATCCTCAATCCTCAAGCTTCAATCCTCAATCCTCAATCCTCAATCCTCAACCCTCAATCCTCATTCCTCAAACCTCAATCCCCAACCCTCAGTCCTCATACTCAATTCTCAATTCTCAATCCTCACTCCTCAATCCTCAATCTTCAATACTCAATAATCAATCTCCAATCCTAGATCCTCAATCACGAATCTTCAATCCTTAATCCTCAATCTTCAATCTTCAATCCCCAGTCCTCAATCTTCAATCCTCAATGCTCAATCCTCAATCCTCAATCCTCAGTCCTCAATCCTCAATCCTCAATCCTCAGACCTCTATCCTCAACCATCAGTCCTCATCCTCCATCCTCAATCCTCAATCCTCAATCTTCAATCCTCAATAATCAATCTCCAAACCTAGATCCTCAATCCCCAATCTTCAATCCTTAATCCTCAATCCTCAGTCATAAATCCTCAATCTTCAATACTCAATCGTCAATCCTGAGTACTCAATCCTGAATCCTCAATCCACAATTCTCAATATTCAATCCTCAATACTCAACCTTCAATCCTCAATCCTCAATCCTCAATCCTCAGTCCTCCATCCTCAATCCTCAGTCATAAATCCTCAATCTTTAATACTCAATCGTCGATCCTCAGTCCTCAATCCTCAATCCTCAATTCTCGTTCCTCAAACCTCAATCCTCAACCCTCAGTCCTCATCCTCAATTCTCAATTCTCAATCCTCAATCCTCAAACCTCAATCTTCAATCCCCAATAATCAATCTCCAATCCTAGATCCTCAATCCCCAATCCTTAATCCTTAATCCTCAATCTTCAACCCTCAATTGCCAGTCCTCAATCTTCAATCCTCTATGCTCAATCCTCAATCCTCAGCCTCAGTCCTCAATCCTCAATCCTCAATCCTCAAACCTCAATGCTCAACCGTCAGTCCTCGTCCTCAATCCTCAACCCTCAATGCTCAATCCTCAATCTTCAATCACCAATCCTCAATCCTCAATCCTCAATGCTCAATATTCAACACTCAACCCTCAACCATCAATCATCAATGCTCAACAATCAATCCTCAATTCTCAATACTCAATAGAACATCCTGAATTCTCATGGTTCAATACTCAATTCAGAATATTCAATAATCAAATGTCAAACCTCAAGCACCAATTCTCAACACTCAATCATCAACACTCAGGCCTCTCTCTTCAATCCTACACCCTCAACCCTCAAACCTCAAGCGTCAATCCTCAATACCCAATCCTCAATCCACAATCCTCAATCCTCAATCCTCAATACTCAATACTCAATCTTCGATCCTCAATCCTTAATCCCCAATCCTCAATCCTCAATCCTCAATCTTCAATCCTCAATCCTCAATCATCAATCTTCAATCCTCAATACTCAATCTGCAATCCTCAATCCTCAAACCTCAATCCTCAATCCTCATTCTTCGATACTCAATACCCAATCCTCAATTCTCAATCCTCAATCCTCAATCCTCAGACCTCAAACATCAAGATTCAACCCTCAGTCCTCGTCCTCAATCCACAACACTCAATCCTCAGTCCTCAATATTCACTCATCAATTTTCAATCTTCAATCCTCAATCCTCAATCCTCAATGTTCAAGACACAACCCTCAGCCATCAATCCTCAATACTCAACCATCAATCTTCAATTCTCAATACTCAATAGAATATTCTGAATACTCATGGTTCAATACTCAATCCACAACATTCAATAATCAAATCTCAATCCTCAATCTTCAATCCTCAATACACAATCTTCAATCCTCTATCCTCAATCCTCAATCCTCAATCCTCAATCCTCAATCCTCAATCCTCAATCTTCAATCCTCAACCTCAATCCTCAATCCTCAATCCTCAATCCTCAATCTTCAATCCTCAATACACAATCTTCAATCCTGTATCCTTAATCCTCAATCCTCAATCCTCAATCCTCAATCCTCAATCCTCAACCTTCAATCCTCAATACTCAATCTGCAATCCTCAATCCTCAAACCTCAATCCTCAATCCTCATTCTTGAATCCTCAATACCCAATCCACAATCTTCAATCCTCAATCCTCAATCCTCAATTCTCAATCGTCAATCCTCAATCCTCAGACCTCAAACATCAATATTCAATCCTCAGTCCTCGTCCTCAATCCACAACCCTCAATCCTCAGTCCTCAATATTCAATCATCAATTTTCAATCCTCAAACCTCAATCCTCAACCGTCAGTCCTCATTCTCCATCCTCAATCCTCAATCCTCAATCCTCAATCTTCAATCCCCAATACTCAATCTTCAATCCTCAATCCTCAATCCTCAATCCTCAATCCTCAATCCTCAGGCATCAATGCACAATCTTCAATACTCAATCCTCAATCCTCAAACCTCAATCCTCAACCGTCAGTCCTCATTCTCCATCCTCAATCCTCAATCCTCAATCCTCAATCTTCAATCCCCAATACTCAATCCCCAATCTTCAATCCTTAATCCTAAATCTTCAATCCTCAATCCCCAGTCCTCAATCTTCAATCCTCAATCCTCAAACCTCAATCCTCAATCCTCAGTCCTCAATCCTCAATCCTCAATCCTGAAACCTCAATCCTCAACCGTCAGTCATCGTCCTCAATCCTCAAACCTCAATCCTCAATACTCAATATTCAATCATCAATACTCAATCTTCAATCCTCAATCCTCTATCCTCAATCCTCAAACCTCGACCCTCAATATTCAAGACACACCCCTCAGTCATCAATCCTCAATACTCAACCATCAATCCTCAATTCTCAATACTCAATAGAATAGCCTGACTTCTCATGGTTCAATACTCTATCCACAATATTCAATAATCAAATCTCAATCCTCTATCTTCAATCCTCAATACTCAATTTCAGTCCTGAAACCTCAATTCTCAATACTCAATACTCAATCCTCAATCGTCAATCCTCAATCCCCAATCCTCAATCTTCAATCCCCAATCCTCAATCCTCAATCCTCAATCCTCAATCCCCAATCTTCAATCCTTAATACTCAATCTTCAATCCACAATCCTCAATCCTCAATCCTCAATCCTCAATCCTCAATCCTCAATCCTCAATCCTCAATACTCAGTCTGCAATGCTCAATCCTCAATCCTCAATCCTCAATGCTCATTCTTCAATCCTCAATACCCAATCCTCAATCTTCAATCCTCAATCCTCAATTCTCAATTCTCAATCGTCAATCCTCAATCCTCAGACCTCAAACATCAATATTCAACCCTCAGTTCTCGTCCTCAATCCACAACCCTCAATCCTCAATCCTCAATCTTCAATATTCAATCTTCAATCCTCAATCCTCAATCCTCAATCCTCAATCCTCAATCCTCAATCCTCAAGCTTCAATCCTCAATCCTCAATCCTCAATCCTCAACCCTCAATCCTCATTCCTCAAACCTCAATCCTCAACCCTCAGTCCTCATACTCAATTCTCAATTCTCAATCCTCACTCCTCAATCCTCAATCTTCAATACTCAATAATCAATCTCCAATCCTAGATCCTCAATCACGAATCTTCAATCCTTAATCCTCAATCTTCAATCTTCAATCCCCAGTCCTCAATCTTCAATCCTCAATGCTCAATCCTCAATCCTCAATCCTCAGTCCTCAATCCTCAATCCTCAATCCTCAGACCTCTATCCTCAACCATCAGTCCTCATCCTCCATCCTCAATCCTCAATCCTCAATCTTCAATCCTCAATAATCAATCTCCAAACCTAGATCCTCAATCCCCAATCTTCAATCCTTAATCCTCAATCCTCAGACATAAATCCTCAATCTTCAATACTCAATCGTCAATCCTGAGTACTCAATCCTGAATCCTCAATCCACAATTCTCAATATTCAATCCTCAATACTCAACCTTCAATTCTCAATCCTCAATCCTCAATCCTCAGTCCTCCATCCTCAATCCTCAGTCATAAATCCTCAATCTTTAATACTCAATCGTCGATCCTTAGTCCTCAATCCTCAATCCTCAATTCTCGTTCCTCAAACCTCAATCCTCAACCCTCAGTCCTCATCCTCAATTCTCAATTCTCAATCCTCAATCCTCAAACCTCAATCTTCAATCCCCAATAATCAATCTCCAATCCTAGATCCTCAATCCCCAATCCTTAATCCTTAATCCTCAATCTTCGACCCTCAATTGCCAGTCCTCAATCTTCAATCCTCTATGCTCAATCCTCAATCCTCAGCCTCAGTCCTCAATCCTCAATCCTCAATCCTCAAACCTCAATGCTCAACCGTCAGTCCTCGTCCTCAATCCTCAACCCTCAATGCTCAATCCTCAATCTTCAATCACCAATCCTCAATCCTCAATCCTCAATGCTCAATATTCAACACTCAACCCTCAACCATCAATCATCAATGCTCAACAATCAATCCTCAACTCTCAATACTCAATAGAACATCCTGAATTCTCATGGTTCAATACTCAATTCAGAATATTCAATAATCAAATGTCAAACCTCAAGCACCAATTCTCAACACTCAATCCTCAACACTCAGGCCTCTCTCTTCAATCCTACACCCTCAACCCTCAAACCTCAAGCGTCAATCCTCAATACCCAATCCTCAATCCACAATCCTCAATCCTCAATCCTCAATACTCAATACTCAATCTTCGATCCTCAATCCTCAATCCCCAATCCTCAATCCTCAATCCTCAATCTTCAATCCTCAATCCTCAATCATCAATCTTCAATCCTCAATACTCAATCTGCAATCCTCAATCCTCAAACCTCAATCCTCAATCCTCATTCTTCGATACTCAATACCCAATCCTCAATTCTCAATCCTCAATCCTCAATCCTCAGACCTCACACATCAAGATTCAACCCTCAGTCCTCGTCCTCAATCCACAACACTCAATCCTCAGTCCTCAATATTCACTCATCAATTTTCAATCTTCAATCCTCAATCCTCAATCCTCAATCCTGAATCCTCAATCTCCAGACCTCAGTCCTCAACAATCAGTCGTCAATTCTCATTCCTCAATAGAATATCGTCAATTCACACCTTTCAATACTCAATACTCAATCAGCAATCTTCAAATCTCTATCCACAAACTTCAATTCTCATCACTCAACCCTCAACACTCAGTCTCCAATCCTCAATCTTCAATCCTCAATCCTCAATCCTCAATCCTCAATCCTTAATCCTCAGTCCTCAGACCTCAAACCTCAATCCTCAATGATCAATCTCCAATCCTAGATCCTCAATCCTCAATCCTCAATCCCCAATCTTCAATCCTCAATAATCAATCTCCAATCCTAGGTCCTCAATCCTCATCCTCAATCCTCAATCCTCAATCCTCATTCTTCAATCCTCAATCCTCAATCCTCAGTCCTCTATCCTCAATCCTCAATCCTCAATCCTCAATCCTCAACATTCAATCCTCAATACCCAATCCTCAATCTTCAATCCTCAATGCTCAGTACTCAATTTCAATCCTCTATCCTCAACCCTGAATACTCAATACTCAATCCTCAATCGTCAATACTCAATCCCCAATCCTCAATACACAATCTTCAATCCTCTATCCTCAATCCTCAATCCTCAATCCTCAATCCTCAATCCTCAATCCTCAATCTTCAATCCTCAACGTCAATCCTCAATCCTCAATCCTCAATCCTCAATCTTCAATCCTCAATACACAATCTTCAATCCTCTATCCTTAATCCTCAATCCTCAATCCTCAATCCTCAATCCTCAATCCTCAGCCTTCAATCCTCAATACTCAATCTGCAATCCTCAATCCTCAATCCTCAAACCTCAATCCTCAATCCTCATTCTTGTATCCTCAATACCCAATCCACAATCTTCAATCCTCAATCCTCAATCCTCAATTCTCAATCCTCAATCCTCAATCCTCAGACCTCAAACATCAATATTCAATCCCCAGTCCTCGTCCTCAATCCACAACCCTCAATCCTCAGTCCTCAATATTCAATCATCAATTTTCAATCTTCAATCCTCAATCCTCAATCCTCAACCCTCAATCCTCAATCCTCAGTATTCAATCCACAATCCTCAATCCTCAATACTCAATCTACAATCTTCAATCCTCAGTACTCAATCTTCAATCCTCAATCCTCAATCCTCAATCATCAATCCTCAATCTTCAATCCTCAAAACTCAATCTTCAATCCTCAATCCTCAATCCTCAATCCTCAATCCTCAAGCCTCATTCTTCAATCCTCAATACCCAATCCTCTATCTTCAATCCTCAATCCACAATCCTCAATCCTCAATCCTCAATCCTCAATCCTCAATCCTCAATCCTCAGTTCTCAATCTTCTATCCTCAGTCCTCAGTCCTCAAACCTCTATCCTCAACCCTCAGACCTAATCCTCCATCCTCAATCCTCAATCCCCAATCCTCAATATTCAATCCTCAATACTCAATCTTCAATCCTCAATCTTCAATCCTCAATACCCAATCCTCAATCTTGAATCCTCAATCCTCAATACTCAATGTCAATCCTCAATCCGCAACCCTCAATCCTCAATACTCAATCCTCAATCGTCAATCCTCAATCCCCAATCCTCAATCTTCAATCCTCAATCCTCAATCCTCAGTACTCAATCTTCAATACTCAATGCTCAATCCTCATACTTCAATCCTCAATACCCAATCCTCAATCTACAATCCTCAATCCTCAATCCTCAATCCTCAATCCTCAATCCTCAGTCCTCATTCCTCAATCCTCAATCCTCAATCCTCAATCCTCAATCCTCAATCTTCAATCCTCAATACCCAATCCTCAGTCTTCAATCCTCAAACCTCAATACTCAATTTCAATCCTCAATCCTCAATTCTCAATCCTCAAACCTCAATCCTCAATCTTCAATCCTCAATCCCCAATCCTCAATCTTCAATCCTCAATCCTCAATCCTCAGTACTCAATCCTCAATCCTCAATCTTCAACCCTCAATCCTCATTCCTCAAACCTCAATCCTCAACCCTCAGTCCTCATCCTCAATTCTCAATCCTCAATCCTCAATCCTCAATCCTCAATCCTCAATCCTCAATACTCAATCTTCAATCTTCAATCCTCAATACTCAAGCCTCAATTCTCAAACCTCAATCCTCAATCCTCAGGCCTCAAACATCAATATTCAATCCTCAGTCCTCGTCCTCAATCCACAACCCTCAATCCTCAGTCCTCAATATTCAATCATCAATTTTCAACCTTCAATCCTCAATCCTCAATCCTCAATCCTCAATCCTCAATCCTCAATCTTCAATCCACAATCCTCAATTCTCAATACTCAGTCTTCAATCTTCAATCCTCAATACTCAATCTTCAATCCTAGATCCTCAATCCCCAACCTTCAATCCTTAATCCTCAATCCTCAGTCCTCAATCCTCAATCCTCAATCCTCAAACCTCAATCCTCAAACGTCAGTCCTCGTCCTCAATCCTCAAACCTCAATTCTCAATCCTCAATATTCAATCATCAATACTCAATCTTCAATCCTCAATGCTCTATCCTCAATCCTCAATCCTCAATCCTCAATGTTCAAGACACAACCCTCAGCCATCAATCCTCAATACTCAACCATCAATCTTCAATTCTCAATACTCAATAGAATATTCTGAATACTCATGGTTCAATACTCAATCCACAACATTCAATAATCAAATCTCAATCCTCAATCTTCAATCCTCAATACACAATCTTCAATCCTCTATCCTCAATCCTCAATCCTCAATCCTCAATCCTCAATCCTCAATCCTCAATCTTCAATCCTCAACCTCAATCCTCAATCCTCAATCCTCAATCCTCAATCTTCAATCCTCAATACACAATCTTCAATCCTCTATCCTTAATCCTCAATCCTCAATCCTCAATCCTCAATCCTCAATCCTCAACCTTCAATCCTCAATACTCAATCTGCAATCCTCAATCCTCAAACCTCAATCCTCAATCCTCATTCTTGAATCCTCAACACCCAATCCACAATCTTCAATCCTCAATCCTCAATCCTCAATTCTCAATCGTCAATCCTCAATCCTCAGACCTCAAACATCAATATTCAATCCTCAGTCCTCGTCCTCAATCCACAACCCTCAATCCTCAGTCCTCAATATTCAATCATCAATTTTCAATCCTCAAACCTCAATCCTCAACCGTCAGTCCTCATTCTCCATCCTCAATCCTCAATCCTCAATCCTCAATCTTCAATCCCCAATACTCAATCTTCAATCCTCAATCCTCAATCCTCAATCTTCAATCCTCAATCCTCAATCCTCAGGCATCAATGCACAATCTTCAATACTCAATCCTCAATCCTCAAACCTCAATCCTCAACCGTCAGTCCTCATTCTCCATCCTCAATCCTCAATCCTCAATCCTCAATCTTCAATCCCCAATACTCAATCCCCAATCTTCAATCCTTAATCCTAAATCTTCAATCCTCAATCCCCAGTCCTCAATCTTCAATCCTCAATCCTCAAACCTCAATCCTCAATCCTCAGTCCTCAATCCTCAATCCTCAATCCTGAAACCTCAATCCTCAACCGTCAGTCCTCGTCCTCAATCCTCAAACCTCAATCCTCAATACTCAATATTCAATCATCAATACTCAATCTTCAATCCTCAATCCTCTATCCTCAATCCTCAAACCTCGACCCTCAATATTCAAGACACAACCCTCAGTCATCAATCCTCAATACTCAACCATCAATCCTCAATTCTCAATACTCAATAGAATAGCCTGAATTCTCATGGTTCAATACTCTATCCACAATATTCAATAATCAAATCTCAATCCTCTATCTTCAATCCTCAATACTCAATTTCAGTCCTGAAACCTCAATTCTCAATACTCAATACTCAATCCTCAATCGTCAATCCTCAATCCCCAATCCTCAATCTTCAATCCCCAATCCTCAATCCTCAATCCTCAATCCTCAATCCTCAATCTTCAATCCTTAATACTCAATCTTCAATCCACAATCCTCAATCCTCAATCCTCAATCCTCAATCCTCAATCCTCAATCCTCAATCCTCAATACTCAGTCTGCAATGCTCAATCCTCAATCCTCAATCCTCAATGCTCATTCTTCAATCCTCAATACCCAATCCTCAATCTTCAATCCTCAATCCTCAATTCTCAGTTCTCAATCGTCAATCCTCAATCCTCAGACCTCAAACATCAATATTCAACCCTCAGTTCTCGTCCTCAATCCACAACCCTCAATCCTCAATCCTCAATCTTCAATATTCAATCTTCAATCCTCAATCCTCAATCCTCAATCCTCAATCCTCAATCCTCAATCCTCAAGCTTCAATCCTCAATCCTCAATCCTCAATCCTCAACCCTCAATCCTCATTCCTCAAACCTCAATCCCCAACCCTCAGTCCTCATACTCAATTCTCAATTCTCAATCCTCACTCCTCAATCCTCAATCTTCAATACTCAATAATCAATCTCCAATCCTAGATCCTCAATCACGAATCTTCAATCCTTAATCCTCAATCTTCAATCTTCAATCCCCAGTCCTCAATCTTCAATCCTCAATGCTCAATCCTCAATCCTCAATCCTCAGTCCTCAATCCTCAATCCTCAATCCTCAGACCTCTATCCTCAACCATCAGTCCTCATCCTCCATCCTCAATCCTCAATCCTCAATCTTCAATCCTCAATAATCAATCTCCAAACCTAGATCCTCAATCCCCAATCTTCAATCCTTAATCCTCAATCCTCAGTCATAAATCCTCAATCTTCAATACTCAATCGTCAATCCTGAGTACTCAATCCTGAATCCTCAATCCACAATTCTCAATATTCAATCCTCAATACTCAACCTTCAATCCTCAATCCTCAATCCTCAATCCTCAGTCCTCCATCCTCAATCCTCAGTCATAAATCCTCAATCTTTAATACTCAATCGTCGATCCTCAGTCCTCAATCCTCAATCCTCAATTCTCGTTCCTCAAACCTCAATCCTCAACCCTCAGTCCTCATCCTCAATTCTCAATTCTCAATCCTCAATCCTCAAACCTCAATCTTCAATCCCCAATAATCAATCTCCAATCCTAGATCCTCAATCCCCAATCCTTAATCCTTAATCCTCAATCTTCAACCCTCAATTGCCAGTCCTCAATCTTCAATCCTCTATGCTCAATCCTCAATCCTCAGCCTCAGTCCTCAATCCTCAATCCTCAATCCTCAAACCTCAATGCTCAACCGTCAGTCCTCGTCCTCAATCCTCAACCCTCAATGCTCAATCCTCAATCTTCAATCACCAATCCTCAATCCTCAATCCTCAATGCTCAATATTCAACACTCAACCCTCAACCATCAATCATCAATGCTCAACAATCAATCCTCAATTCTCAATACTCAATAGAACATCCTGAATTCTCATGGTTCAATACTCAATTCAGAATATTCAATAATCAAATGTCAAACCTCAAGCACCAATTCTCAACACTCAATCATCAACACTCAGGCCTCTCTCTTCAATCCTACACCCTCAACCCTCAAACCTCAAGCGTCAATCCTCAATACCCAATCCTCAATCCACAATCCTCAATCCTCAATCCTCAATACTCAATACTCAATCTTCGATCCTCAATCCTCAATCCCCAATCCTCAATCCTCAATCCTCAATCTTCAATCCTCAATCCTCAATCATCAATCTTCAATCCTCAATACTCAATCTGCAATCCTCAATCCTCAAACCTCAATCCTCAATCCTCATTCTTCGATACTCAATACCCAATCCTCAATTCTCAATCCTCAATCCTCAATCCTCAGACCTCAAACATCAAGATTCAACCCTCAGTCCTCGTCCTCAATCCACAACACTCAATCCTCAGTCCTCAATATTCACTCATCAATTTTCAATCTTCAATCCTCAATCCTCAATCCTCAATGTTCAAGACACAACCCTCAGCCATCAATCCTCAATACTCAACCATCAATCTTCAATTCTCAATACTCAATAGAATATTCTGAATACTCATGGTTCAATACTCAATCCACAACATTCAATAATCAAATCTCAATCCTCAATCTTCAATCCTCAATACACAATCTTCAATCCTCTATCCTCAATCCTCAATCCTCAATCCTCAATCCTCAATCCTCAATCCTCAATCTTCAATCCTCAACCTCAATCCTCAATCCTCAATCCTCAATCCTCAATCTTCAATCCTCAATACACAATCTTCAATCCTGTATCCTTAATCCTCAATCCTCAATCCTCAATCCTCAATCCTCAATCCTCAACCTTCAATCCTCAATACTCAATCTGCAATCCTCAATCCTCAAACCTCAATCCTCAATCCTCATTCTTGAATCCTCAATACCCAATCCACAATCTTCAATCCTCAATCCTCAATCCTCAATTCTCAATCGTCAATCCTCAATCCTCAGACCTCAAACATCAATATTCAATCCTCAGTCCTCGTCCTCAATCCACAACCCTCAATCCTCAGTCCTCAATATTCAATCATCAATTTTCAATCCTCAAACCTCAATCCTCAACCGTCAGTCCTCATTCTCCATCCTCAATCCTCAATCCTCAATCCTCAATCTTCAATCCCCAATACTCAATCTTCAATCCTCAATCCTCAATCCTCAATCCTCAATCCTCAATCCTCAGGCATCAATGCACAATCTTCAATACTCAATCCTCAATCCTCAAACCTCAATCCTCAACCGTCAGTCCTCATTCTCCATCCTCAATCCTCAATCCTCAATCCTCAATCTTCAATCCCCAATACTCAATCCCCAATCTTCAATCCTTAATCCTAAATCTTCAATCCTCAATCCCCAGTCCTCAATCTTCAATCCTCAATCCTCAAACCTCAATCCTCAATCCTCAGTCCTCAATCCTCAATCCTCAATCCTGAAACCTCAATCCTCAACCGTCAGTCATCGTCCTCAATCCTCAAACCTCAATCCTCAATACTCAATATTCAATCATCAATACTCAATCTTCAATCCTCAATCCTCTATCCTCAATCCTCAAACCTCGACCCTCAATATTCAAGACACACCCCTCAGTCATCAATCCTCAATACTCAACCATCAATCCTCAATTCTCAATACTCAATAGAATAGCCTGACTTCTCATGGTTCAATACTCTATCCACAATATTCAATAATCAAATCTCAATCCTCTATCTTCAATCCTCAATACTCAATTTCAGTCCTGAAACCTCAATTCTCAATACTCAATACTCAATCCTCAATCGTCAATCCTCAATCCCCAATCCTCAATCTTCAATCCCCAATCCTCAATCCTCAATCCTCAATCCTCAATCCCCAATCTTCAATCCTTAATACTCAATCTTCAATCCACAATCCTCAATCCTCAATCCTCAATCCTCAATCCTCAATCCTCAATCCTCAATCCTCAATACTCAGTCTGCAATGCTCAATCCTCAATCCTCAATCCTCAATGCTCATTCTTCAATCCTCAATACCCAATCCTCAATCTTCAATCCTCAATCCTCAATTCTCAATTCTCAATCGTCAATCCTCAATCCTCAGACCTCAAACATCAATATTCAACCCTCAGTTCTCGTCCTCAATCCACAACCCTCAATCCTCAATCCTCAATCTTCAATATTCAATCTTCAATCCTCAATCCTCAATCCTCAATCCTCAATCCTCAATCCTCAATCCTCAAGCTTCAATCCTCAATCCTCAATCCTCAATCCTCAACCCTCAATCCTCATTCCTCAAACCTCAATCCTCAACCCTCAGTCCTCATACTCAATTCTCAATTCTCAATCCTCACTCCTCAATCCTCAATCTTCAATACTCAATAATCAATCTCCAATCCTAGATCCTCAATCACGAATCTTCAATCCTTAATCCTCAATCTTCAATCTTCAATCCCCAGTCCTCAATCTTCAATCCTCAATGCTCAATCCTCAATCCTCAATCCTCAGTCCTCAATCCTCAATCCTCAATCCTCAGACCTCTATCCTCAACCATCAGTCCTCATCCTCCATCCTCAATCCTCAATCCTCAATCTTCAATCCTCAATAATCAATCTCCAAACCTAGATCCTCAATCCCCAATCTTCAATCCTTAATCCTCAATCCTCAGACATAAATCCTCAATCTTCAATACTCAATCGTCAATCCTGAGTACTCAATCCTGAATCCTCAATCCACAATTCTCAATATTCAATCCTCAATACTCAACCTTCAATTCTCAATCCTCAATCCTCAATCCTCAGTCCTCCATCCTCAATCCTCAGTCATAAATCCTCAATCTTTAATACTCAATCGTCGATCCTCAGTCCTCAATCCTCAATCCTCAATTCTCGTTCCTCAAACCTCAATCCTCAACCCTCAGTCCTCATCCTCAATTCTCAATTCTCAATCCTCAATCCTCAAACCTCAATCTTCAATCCCCAATAATCAATCTCCAATCCTAGATCCTCAATCCCCAATCCTTAATCCTTAATCCTCAATCTTCGACCCTCAATTGCCAGTCCTCAATCTTCAATCCTCTATGCTCAATCCTCAATCCTCAGCCTCAGTCCTCAATCCTCAATCCTCAATCCTCAAACCTCAATGCTCAACCGTCAGTCCTCGTCCTCAATCCTCAACCCTCAATGCTCAATCCTCAATCTTCAATCACCAATCCTCAATCCTCAATCCTCAATGCTCAATATTCAACACTCAACCCTCAACCATCAATCATCAATGCTCAACAATCAATCCTCAACTCTCAATACTCAATAGAACATCCTGAATTCTCATGGTTCAATACTCAATTCAGAATATTCAATAATCAAATGTCAAACCTCAAGCACCAATTCTCAACACTCAATCCTCAACACTCAGGCCTCTCTCTTCAATCCTACACCCTCAACCCTCAAACCTCAAGCGTCAATCCTCAATACCCAATCCTCAATCCACAATCCTCAATCCTCAATCCTCAATACTCAATACTCAATCTTCGATCCTCAATCCTCAATCCCCAATCCTCAATCCTCAATCCTCAATCTTCAATCCTCAATCCTCAATCATCAATCTTCAATCCTCAATACTCAATCTGCAATCCTCAATCCTCAAACCTCAATCCTCAATCCTCATTCTTCGATACTCAATACCCAATCCTCAATTCTCAATCCTCAATCCTCAATCCTCAGACCTCACACATCAAGATTCAACCCTCAGTCCTCGTCCTCAATCCACAACACTCAATCCTCAGTCCTCAATATTCACTCATCAATTTTCAATCTTCAATCCTCAATCCTCAATCCTCAATCCTGAATCCTCAATCTCCAGACCTCAGTCCTCAACAATCAGTCGTCAATTCTCATTCCTCAATAGAATATCGTCAATTCACACCTTTCAATACTCAATACTCAATCAGCAATCTTCAAATCTCTATCCACAAACTTCAATTCTCATCACTCAACCCTCAACACTCAGTCTCCAATCCTCAATCTTCAATCCTCAATCCTCAATCCTCAATCCTCAATCCTTAATCCTCAGTCCTCAGACCTCAAACCTCAATCCTCAATGATCAATCTCCAATCCTAGATCCTCAATCCTCAATCCTCAATCCCCAATCTTCAATCCTCAATAATCAATCTCCAATCCTAGGTCCTCAATCCTCATCCTCAATCCTCAATCCTCAATCCTCATTCTTCAATCCTCAATCCTCAATCCTCAGTCCTCTATCCTCAATCCTCAATCCTCAATCCTCAATCCTCAACATTCAATCCTCAATACCCAATCCTCAATCTTCAATCCTCAATGCTCAGTACTCAATTTCAATCCTCTATCCTCAACCCTGAATACTCAATACTCAATCCTCAATCGTCAATACTCAATCCCCAATCCTCAATCTTCAATCCTCAATCCTCAATCCTCAGTACTCAATCCTCAATCCCCAATCTTCAATTATCAATACTCAATCTTCAATTCTCAATCCTCAATCCTCAATCCTCAATTCGCAATCCTCAATCTTCAATCCTCAATCCTCAATCCTCAATATTCAACCCTCAATACTCAATCTGCAATCCTCAATCCTCAAACCTCAATCCTCAATCCTGATTCTTCAATCCTCAATACCCAATCCTCAATCTTCAATCCTCAATCCTCAATCCTCAATTGTCAATCCTCAATCCTCAATCCTCAGACCTCAAACATCAATATTCATTCATCAATTTTCAATCTTCAATCCTCAGTACTCAATCCTCAGTCCTCAATCCTCAATCCTCAATCTTCAATCCTCAATCCTCAATCCTCAATACTCAATCTTCAATCTTCAATCCTCAACACTCAATCTTCAATCCCCAATCCTCAATTCTCAATCCTCAATCCTCAATTTTCAATCCTCAATACTCAATCTTCAATCCTCAATCCTCAATCCTCAATCCTCAATCCTCAATCCTCAATCATCAATCCTCAATCTTCAATACTCAATCCTCAATCCTCAATCCTCAATCCTCAATACTCAACCATCAATCCTCAATTCTCAATGCTTAATGCAATGTCCTGAATTCTCAGTATTCTATACTCAAACCTCAATCCTCAACCCTCAGCCCTCATTCTCAGTCCTCAATCCTCAGTCCTCAATCCTCAATCCTCAAACCTCAATCCTCAACCGTCAGTCCTCATTCTCCATCCTCAATCCTCAATCCTCAATCCTCAATCTTCAATCCCCAATACTCAATCTTCAATCCTCAATCCTCAATCCTCAGTCCTCAATCCTCAATCCTCAGGCATCAATACTCAATCTTCAATCCTAAATGCTCAAACCTCAATTTCAATCCTCAATCCTCAATTCTCAATCCTCAATACTCAATCCTCAATCGTCAATCCTCAATCCCCAATCCTCAATCTTCAATCCTCAATCCTCAATCCTCAATCCTCAAGCCTCATTCTTCAATCCTCAATACCCAATACTCTATCTTCAATCCTCAATCCACAATCCTCAATCCTCAATCCTCAATCCTCAATCTTCAATCCCCAATACTCAATCTTCAATCCTCAATCCTCAATCCTCAGTCCTCAATCCTCAATCCTCAGGCATCAATACTCAATCTTCAATCCTAAATGCTCAAACCTCAATTTCAATCCTCAATCCTCAATTCTCAATCCTCAATACTCAATCCTCAATCGTCAATCCTCAATCCCCAATCCTCAATCTTCAATCCTCAATCCTCAATCCTCAATCCTCAAGCCTCATTCTTCAATCCTCAATACCCAACACTCAATCTTCAATCCTCAATCTTCAATCCTCAATACCCAATCCTCAATCTTGAATCCTCAATCCTCAATACTCAATTTCAATCCTCAATCCGCAACCCTCAATCCTCAATACTCAATCCTCAATCGTCAATCCTCAATCCCCAATCCTCAATCTTCAATCCTCAATCCTCAATCCTCAGTACTCAATCTTCAATACTCAATGCTCAATCCTCATACTTCAATCCTCAATACCCAATCCTCAATCTACAATCCTCAATCCTCAATCCTCAATCCTCAATCCTGAATCCTCAGTCCTCATTCCTCAATCCTCAATCCTCAATCCTCAATCCTCAATCCTCAATCTTCAATCCTCAATACCCAATCCTCAGTCTTCAATCCTCAAACCTCAATACTCAATTTCAATCCTCAATCCTCAATTCTCAATCCTCAAACCTCAATCCTCAATCTTCAATCCTCAATCCCCAATCCTCAATCTTCAATCCTCAATCCTCAATCCTCAGTACTCAATCCTCAATCCTCAATCTTCAACCCTCAATCCTCATTCATCAAACCTCAATCCTCAACCCTCAGTCCTCATCCTCAATTCTCAATCCTCAATCCTCAATCCTCAATCCTCAATCCTCAATCCTCAATACTCAATCTTCAATCTTCAATCCTCAATACTCAAGCCTCAATTCTCAATCCTCAATCCTCAATCCTCAGGCCTCAAACATCAATATTCAATCCTCAGTCCTCGTCCTCAATCCACAACCCTCAATCCTCAGTCCTCAATATTCAATCATCAATTTTCAACCTTCAAGCCTCAATCCTCAATCCTCAATCCTCAATCCTCAATCCTCAATCTTCAATCCACAATCCTCAATTCTCAATACTCAATCTTCAATCTTCAATCCTCAATACTCAATCTTCAATCCTAGATCCTCAATCCCCAATCTTCAATCCTTAATCCTCAATCCTCAGTCCTCAATCCTCAATCCTCAATCCACAAACCTCAATCCTCAAACGTCAGTCCTCGTCCTCAATCCTCAAACCTCAATTCTCAAACCTCAATATTCAATCATCAATACTCAATCTTCAATCCTCAATGCTCTATCCTCAATCCTCAATCCTCAATCCTCAATGTTCAAGACACAACCCTCAGCCATCAATCCTCAATACTCAACCATCAATCTTCAATTCTCAATACTCAATAGAATATTCTGAATACTCATGATTCAATACTCAATCCACAACATTCAATAATCAAATCTCAATCCTCAATCTTCAATCCTCAATACACAATCTTCAATCCTCTATCCTCAATCCTCAATCCTCAATCCTCAATCCTCAATCCTCAATCCTCAATCTTCAATCCTCAACCTCAATCCTCAATCCTCAATCCTCAATCCTCAATCTTCAATCCTCAATACACAATCTTTAATCCTCTATCCTTAATCCTCAATCCTCAATCCTCAATCCTCAATCCTCAATCCTCAACCTTCAATCCTCAATACTCAATCTGCAATCCTCAATCCTCAAACCTCAATCCTCAATCCTCATTCTTGAATCCTCAATACCCAATCCACAATCTTCAATCCTCAATCCTCAATCCTCAATTCTCAATCGTCAATCCTCAATCCTCAGACCTCAAACATCAATATTCAATCCTCAGTCCTCGTCCTCAATCCACAACCCTCAATCCTCAGTCCTCAATATTCAATCATCAATTTTCAATCCTCAAACCTCAATCCTCAACCGTCAGTCCTCATTCTCCATCCTCAATCCTCAATCCTCAATCCTCAATCTTCAATCCTCAATACTCAATCTTCAATCCTCAATCCTCAATCCTCAATCCTCAATCCTCAATCCTCAGGCATCAATGCACAATCTTCAATACTCAATCCTCAATCCTCAAACCTCAATCCTCAACCGTCAGTCCTCATTCTCCATCCTCAATCCTCAATCCTCAATCCTCAATCTTCAATCCCCAATACTCAATCCCCAATCTTCAATCCTTAATCCTAAATCTTCAATCCTCAGTCCCCAGTCCTCAATCTTCAATCCTCAATCCTCAAACCTCAATCCTCAATCCTCAGTCCTCAATCCTCAATCCTCAATCCTGAAACCTCAATCCTCAACCGTCAGTCCTCGTCCTCAATCCTCAAACCTCAATCCTCAATACTCAATATTCAATCATCAATACTCAATCTTCAATCCTCAATCCTCTATCCTCAATCCTCAAACCTCGACCCTCAATATTCAAGACACAACCCTCAGTCATCAATCCTCAATACTCAACCATCAATCCTCAATTCTCAATACTCAATAGAATAGCCTGAATTCTCATGGTTCAATACTCTATACACAATATTCAATAATCAAATCTCAATCCTCTATCTTCAATCCTCAATACTCAATTTCAGTCCTGAAACCTCAATTCTCAATACTCAATACTCAATCCTCAATCGTCAATCCTCAATCCCCAATCCTCAATCTTCAATCCCCAATCCTCAATCCTCAATCCTCAATCCTCAATCCTCAATCTTCAATCCTTAATACTCAATCTTCAATCCACAATCCTCAATCCTCAATCCTCAATCCTCAATCCTCAATACTCAGTCTGCAATGCTCAATCCTCAATCCTCAATCCTCAATGCTCATTCTTCAATCCTCAATACCCAATCCTCAATCTTCAATCCTCAATCCTCAATTCTCAATTCTCAATCGTCAATCCTCAATCCTCAGACCTCAAACATCAATATTCAACCCTCAGTTCTCGTCCTCAATCCACAACCCTCAATCCTCAATCCTCAATCTTCAATATTCAATCTTCAATCCTCAATCCTCAATCCTCAATCCTCAATCCTCAATCCTCAATCCTCAAGCTTCAATCCTCAATCCTCAATCCTCAATCCTCAACCCTCAATCCTCATTCCTCAAACCTCAATCCTCAATCTTCAATCCCCAATACTCAATCTTCAATCCTCAATCCTCAATCCTCAGTCCTCAATCCTCAATCCTCAGGCATCAATACTCAATCTTCAATACTAAATGCTCAAACCTCAATTTCAATCCTCAATCCTCAATTCTCAATCCTCAATACTCAATCCTCAATCGTCAATCCTCAATCCCCAATCCTCAATCTTCAATCCTCAATCCTCAATCCTCAGTACTCAATCCTCAGTCCTCAACCTTCAATCCTCAATACTCAACCTTCAATTCTCAATCCTCAATCCCGAATCCTCAATCCTCAATCTTCAATCTTCAATCCTTAATCCTCAATCATCAATCTTCAATCCTTAATACTCAATCTGCAATCCTCAGTCCTCAAACCTCAATCCTCAATCCTCATTCTTCAATCCTCAATACCCAAACCTCAATCTTCAATCCTCAATCCTCAATCCTCAACTCTCAATCCTCAATCCTCAATCCTCAGACCTCAAACATCAATATTCAACCCTCAGGCCTCGTCCTCAGTCCACAACACTCAATCCTCAGTCCTCAATATTCAATCATCAATTTTCAATCTTCAATCCTCAATCCTCAATCCTCAATCCTCAATCCTCAATAATCAATCTCCAATCCTATATCCTCAATCCCCAATGTTCAATCCTTAATCCTCTACCGCCAGTCCTCGTCCTCAATCCTCAAACCTCAATCCTCATTCCTCAATATTCAATTATCAATACTCAATCTTCAATCCTCGATCCTCAATCCTCAATCCTCAATCCTCAATCCTCAGGCATCAATACTCAATCTTCAATACTCAATCCTCAATCCTGAATCCTCAATCCTCAATCCTCAACCCTCAATCCTCGTTCCTCAAACCTCAATCCTCAACCCTCAGTCCTCATACTCAATTCTCAATTCTCAATCTTGAATCCTCAATAATCAATCTCCAATCCTAGATCCTCAATCCCCAATCTTCAATCCTTAACCCTCAATCTTCAATCCTCAATCCCCAGTCCTAAATCTTCAATCCTCAATGCTCAATCCTCAATCCTCAATCCTCAGTCCTCAATCCTCAATCCTCAATCCTCAAGCCTCAATCCTCAATCCTCAATCTTCAATCTCCAATACTCAATCTTCATTCCTCAATCCTCAATCCTCAATCCTCAATCCTCAATTCTCAGACATCAATACTCAATCTTCAATACTCAATCATCAATCCTCAATCCTCAATTCTCAATCCTAAACCCTCAATCCTCATTCCTCAAACCTCAATCCTCAACCCTCAGACCTCATCCTCAATTTTCAATTCTCAATCCTCAATCCTCAATCCTCAATCCTCAATTTTCAATCCTCAATAATCAATCTCCGATCCTAGATCCTCAATCCCCAATCTTCAATCATTAATCCTCAATCTTCAATCTTCAATCCCCAGTCATCAATCTTCAATCCTCAATGCTCAATCCTCAATTCTCAATCCTCAATCCTCAGTCCTCAATCCTCAATCCTCAATCCTGAAACCTCAATCCTCAACCGTCAGTCCTCGTCCTCAATCCTCAAACCTCAATCCTCAATACTCAATATTCAATCATCAATACTCAATCTTCAATACTAAATGCTCAAACCTCAATTTCAATCCTCAATCCTCAATTCTCAATCCTCAATACTCAATACTCAATCGTCAATCCTCAATGCCCAATCCTCAATCTTCAATCCTCAATCCTCAATCCTCAGTACTCAATCCTCAGTCCTCAATCTTCAATCCTCAATACTCAATCTTCAATTCTCAATCCTCAATCCTCAATCCTCAATCTTCAATCTTGAATCCTCAATCCTCAATCATCAATCTTCAATCCTTAATACTCAATCTGCAATCCTCAATCCTCAAACCTCAATCCTCAATCCTCATTCTTCAATCCTCAATACCCAATCCTCAATCTTCAATCCTCAATCCTCAATCCTCAAGCCTCAATCCTCAATCCTCAATCTTCAATCTCCAATACTCAATCTTCATTCCTCAATCCTCAATCCTCAATCCTCAATCCTCAATTCTCAGACATCAATACTCAATCTTCAATACTCAATCATCAATCCTCAATCCTCAATTCTCAATCCTAAACCCTCAATCCTCATTCCTCAAACCTCAATCCTCAACCCTCAGACCTCATCCTCAATTTTCAATTCTCAATCCTCAATCCTCAATCCTCAATCCTCAATTTTCAATCCTCAATAATCAATCTCCGATCCTAGATCCTCAATCCCCAAACTTCAATCATTAATCCTCAATCTTCAATCTTCAATCCCCAGTCATCAATCTTCAATCCTCAATGCTCAATCCTCAATTCTCAATCCTCAATCCTCAGTCCTCAATCCTCAATCCTCAATCCTGAAACCTCAATCCTCAACCGTCAGTCCTCAATCCTCAATCCTCAATCCTCAATCTTCAATCCCCAATACTCAATCCCCAATCTTCAATCCTTAATCCTAAATCTTCAATCCTCAATCCCCAGTCCTCAATCTTCAATCCTCAATCCTCAAACCTCAATCCTCAATCCTCAGTCCTCAATCCTCAATCCTCAATCCTGAAACCTCAATCCTCAACCGTCAGTCCTCGTCCTCAATCCTCAAACCTCAATCCTCAATACTCAATATTCAATCATCAATACTCAATCTTCAATCCTCAATCCTCTATCCTCAATCCTCAAACCTCGACCCTCAATATTCAAGACACAACCCTCAGTCATCAATCCTCAATACTCAACCATCAATCCTCAATTCTCAATACTCAATAGAATAGCCTGACTTCTCATGGTTCAATACTCTATCCACAATATTCAATAATCGAATCTCAATCCTCTATCTTCAATCCTCAATACTCAATTTCAGTCCTGAAACCTCAATTCTCAATACTCAATACTCAATCCTCAATCGTCAATCCTCAATCCCCAATCCTCAATCTTCAATCCCCAATCCTCAATCCTCAATCCTCAATCCTCAATCCTCAATCTTCAATCCTTAATAATCAATCTTCAATCCACAATCCTCAATCCTCAATCCTCAATCCTCAATCCTCAATACTCAGTCTGCAATGCTCAATCCTCAATCCTCAATCCTCAATGCTCATTCTTCAATCCTCAATACCCAATCCTCAATCTTCAATCCTCAATCCTCAATTCTCAATTCTCAATCGTCAATCCTCAATCCTCAGACCTCAAACATCAATATTCAACCCTCAGTTCTCGTCCTCAATCCACAACCCTCAATCCTCAATCCTCAATCTTCAATATTCAATCTTCAATCCTCAATCCTCAATCCTCAATCCTCAATCCTCAATCCTCAATCCTCAAGCTTCAATCCTCAATCCTCAATCCTCAATCCTCAACCCTCAATCCTCATTCCTCAAACCTCAATCCTCAATCTTCAATCCCCAATACTCAATCTTCAATCCTCAATCCTCAATCCTCAGTCCTCAATCCTCAATCCTCAGGCATCAATACTCAATCTTCAATACTAAATGCTCAAACCTCAATTTCAATCCTCAATCCTCAATTCTCAATCCTCAATACTCAATCCTCAATCGTCAATCCTCAATCCCCAATCCTCAATCTTCAATCCTCAATCCTCAATCCTCAGTACTCAATCCTCAGTCCTCAACCTTCAATCCTCAATACTCAACCTTCAATTCTCAATCCTCAATCCCGAATCCTCAATCCTCAATCTTCAATCTTCAATCCTCAATCCTCAATCATCAATCTTCAATCCTTAATACTCAATCTGCAATCCTCAGTCCTCAAACCTCAATCCTCAATCCTCATTCTTCAATCCTCAATACCCAAACCTCAATCTTCAATCCTCAATCCTCAATCCTCAACTCTCAATCCTCAATCCTCAATCCTCAGACCTCAAACATCAATATTCAACCCTCAGGCCTCGTCCTCAGTCCACAACACTCAATCCTCAGTCCTCAATATTCAATCATCAATTTTCAATCTTCAATCCTCAATCCTCAATCCTCAATCCTCAATCCTCAATAATCAATCTCCAATCCTATATCCTCAATCCCCAATGTTCAATCCTTAATCCTCTACCGCCAGTCCTCGTCCTCAATCCTCAAACCTCAATCCTCATTCCTCAATATTCAATTATCAATACTCAATCTTCAATCCTCGATCCTCAATCCTCAATCCTCAATCCTCAATCCTCAGGCATCAATACTCAATCTTCAATACTCAATCCTCAATCCTGAATCCTCAATCCTCAATCCTCAACCCTCAATCCTCGTTCCTCAAACCTCAATCCTCAACCCTCAGTCCTCATACTCAATTCTCAATTCTCAATCTTGAATCCTCAATAATCAATCTCCAATCCTAGATCCTCAATCCCCAATCTTCAATCCTTAACCCTCAATCTTCAATCCTCAATCCCCAGTCCTGAATCTTCAATCCTCAATGCTCAATCCTCAATCCTCAATCCTCAGTCCTCAATCCTCAATCCTCAATCCTCAAGCCTCAATCCTCAATCCTCAATCTTCAATCTCCAATACTCAATCTTCATTCCTCAATCCTCAATCCTCAATCCTCAATCCTCAATTCTCAGACATCAATACTCAATCTTCAATACTCAATCATCAATCCTCAATCCTCAATTCTCAATCCTAAACCCTCAATCCTCATTCCTCAAACCTCAATCCTCAACCCTCAGACCTCATCCTCAATTTTCAATTCTCAATCCTCAATCCTCAATCCTCAATCCTCAATTTTCAATCCTCAATAATCAATCTCCGATCCTAGATCCTCAATCCCCAATCTTCAATCATTAATCCTCAATCTTCAATCTTCAATCCCCAGTCATCAATCTTCAATCCTCAATGCTCAATCCTCAATTCTCAATCCTCAATCCTCAGTCCTCAATCCTCAATCCTCAATCCTGAAACCTCAATCCTCAACCGTCAGTCCTCGTCCTCAATCCTCAAACCTCAATCCTCAATACTCAATATTCAATCATCAATACTCAATCTTCAATACTAAATGCTCAAACCTCAATTTCAATCCTCAATCCTCAATTCTCAATCCTCAATACTCAATACTCAATCGTCAATCCTCAATGCCCAATCCTCAATCTTCAATCCTCAATCCTCAATCCTCAGTACTCAATCCTCAGTCCTCAATCTTCAATCCTCAATACTCAATCTTCAATTCTCAATCCTCAATCCTCAATCCTCAATCTTCAATCTTGAATCCTCAATCCTCAATCATCAATCTTCAATCCTTAATACTCAATCTGCAATCCTCAATCCTCAAACCTCAATCCTCAATCCTCATTCTTCAATCCTCAATACCCAATCCTCAATCTTCAATCCTCAATCCTCAATCCTCAAGCCTCAATCCTCAATCCTCAATCTTCAATCTCCAATACTCAATCTTCATTCCTCAATCCTCAATCCTCAATCCTCAATCCTCAATTCTCAGACATCAATACTCAATCTTCAATACTCAATCATCAATCCTCAATCCTCAATTCTCAATCCTAAACCCTCAATCCTCATTCCTCAAACCTCAATCCTCAACCCTCAGACCTCATCCTCAATTTTCAATTCTCAATCCTCAATCCTCAATCCTCAATCCTCAATTTTCAATCCTCAATAATCAATCTCCGATCCTAGATCCTCAATCCCCAATCTTCAATCATTAATCCTCAATCTTCAATCTTCAATCCCCAGTCATCAATCTTCAATCCTCAATGCTCAATCCTCAATTCTCAATCCTCAATCCTCAGTCCTCAATCCTCAATCCTCAATCCTGAAACCTCAATCCTCAACCGTCAGTCCTCGTCCTCAATCCTCAAACCTCAATCCTCAATACTCAATATTCAATCATCAATACTCAATCTTCAATACTAAATGCTCAAACCTCAATTTCAATCCTCAATCCTCAATTCTCAATCCTCAATACTCAATACTCAATCGTCAATCCTCAATGCCCAATCCTCAATCTTCAATCCTCAATCCTCAATCCTCAGTACTCAATCCTCAGTCCTCAATCTTCAATCCTCAATACTCAATCTTCAATTCTCAATCCTCAATCCTCAATCCTCAATCTTCAATCTTGAATCCTCAATCCTCAATCATCAATCTTCAATCCTTAATACTCAATCTGCAATCCTCAATCCTCAAACCTCAATCCTCAATCCTCATTCTTCAATCCTCAATACCCAATCCTCAATCTTCAATCCTCAATCCTCAATCCTCAACTCTCAATCCTCAATCCTCAATCCTCAGACCTCAAACATCAATATTCAACCCTCAGTCCTCGTCCTCAATCCACAACACTCAATCCTCAGTCCTCAATATTCAATCATCAATTTTCTATCTTCAATCCTCAATCCTCAATCCTCAATCCTCAATCCTCAATCCTCAATCTTCAATCCTCAATCCTCAATCCTTAATACTCAATCTTCAATCTTCAATCCTCAATACTCAATCTTCAATGCTCAATCCTCAATCCTCAATCCTCAATTTTCAATCCTCAATACTCAATCTTCAATCCTCAATCCTCAATTCGCAATCCTCAATCCTCATTCTTCAATCCTCAATACCCAATCCTCAATCTTCGATACTCAATCCTCAATCCTCAATCCTCAATCCTCAATCCTCATACTTCAATCCTCAATACCCAATCCTCAATCGTCAATCCTCAATCCTCAATCCTCAATTCTCAATCTTCTATCCGCAGTCCTCAGTCCTCAAACCTCTATCCTCAACCCTCAGACCTAATCCTCCATCCTCAATCCTCAATCCTCAATCCTCAATATTCAATCCTCAATACTCAATCTTCAATCCTCAATGTTCAATCCTCAATACCCAATCCTCAATCTTCAATCCTCAATCCTCAATACTCAATTTCAATCCTCAATCCGCAACCCTCAATCCTCAATACTCAATCCTCAATCGTCAATCCTCAACCGTCAGTCCTCATTCTCCATCCTCAATCCTCAATCCTCAATCCTCAATCTTCAATCCCCAATACTCAATCTTCAATCCTCAATCCTCAATCCTCAGTCCTCAATCCTCAATCCTCGGGCATCAATACTCAATCTTCAATACTAAATGCTCAAACCTCAATTTCAATCCTCAATCCTCAATTCTCAATCCTCAATACTCAATCCTCAATCGTCAATCCTCAATCCCCAATCCTCAATCTTCAATCCTCAATCCTCAATCCTCAGTACTCAATCCTCAGTCCTCAATCTTCAATCCTCAATACTCAATCTTCAATTCTCAGTTCTCAATCCTCAATCCTCAATCTTCAATCTTCAATCCTCAATCCTCAATCATCAATATTCAATCCTTAATACTCAATCTGCAATCCTCAATCCTCAAACCTCAATGCTCAATCCTCATTCTTCAATCGTCAATACCCAATCCTCAATCTTCAATCCTCAATCCTCATTCCTCAATTCTCAATCCTCAGTCCTCAATCCTCAGACCTCAAACATCAATATTCAACCCTCAGTCCTCGTCCTCAATCCACAACACTCAATCCTCAGTCCTCAATATTCAATCATCAATTTTCAATCTTCAATCCTCAATCCTCAATCCTCAATCCTCAATCCTCAATCTTCAATCTTCAATCCTCAATCCTCAATCCTCAATACTCAATCTTCAATCTTCAATCCTCAATACTCAATCTTCAATGCTCAATCCTCAATCCTCAATCCTCAATCCTCAATCCTCAATCCTCAATTTTCAATCCTCAATACTCCATCTTCAATCCTCAATCCTCAATCCTCAATCCTCAATCCTCATTCTTCAATCCTCAATACCCAATCCTCAATCTTCGATCCTCAATCCTCAATCCTCAATCCTCAATCCTCAATCCTCATACTTCAATCCTCAATACCAAATCCTCAATCGTCAATCCTCAATCCTCAATCCTCAATTCTCAATCTTCTATCCTCAGTCCTCAGTCCTCAAACCTCTATCCTCAACCCTCAGACCTAATCCTCCATCCTCAATCCTCAATACTCAATCTTCAATCCTCACTCTTCAATCCTCAATACCCAATCCTCAATCTTCAATCCTCAATCCTCAATACTCAATTTCAATCCTCAATCCGCAATCCTCAATCTTCAATCCTCAATCCTCAATCCTCAGTACTCAATCCTCAGTCCTCAATCTTCAATCCTCAATACTCAATCTTCAATTCTCAGTTCTCAATCCTCAATCCTCAATCTTCAATCTTCAATCCTCAATCCTCAATCATCAATATTCAATCCTTAATACTCAATCTGCAATCCTCAATCCTCAAACCTCAATGCTCAATCCTCATTCTTCAATCGTCAATACCCAATCCTCAATCTTCAATCCTCAATCCTCAATCCTCAATTCTCAATCCTCAGTCCTCAATCCTCAGACCTCAAACATCAATATTCAACCCTCAGTCCTCGTCCTCAATCCACAACACTCAATCCTCAGTCCTCAATATTAAATCATCAATTTTCAATCTTCAATCCTCAATCCTCAATCCTCAATCCTCAATCCTCAATCTTCAATCTTCAATCCTCAATCCTCAATCCTCAATACTCAATCTTCAATCTTCAATCCTCAATACTCAATCTTCAATGCTCAATCCTCAATCCTCAATTCTCAATCCTCAATTTTCAATCCTCAATACTCAATCTTCAATCCTCAATCCTCAATCCTCAATCCTCAATCCTCATTCTTCAATCCTCAATACCCAATCCTCAATCTTCGATCCTCAATCCTCAATCCTCAATCCTCAATCCTCAATCCTCATACTTCGATCCTCAATACCAAATCCTCAATCGTCAATCCTCAATCCTCAATCCTCAATTCTCAATCTTCTATCCTCAATCCTCAATACTCAATCCTCAATACCCAATACTCAATCTTCAATCCTGAATCCTCAATCCACAGTGCTCAATCCTCAATCCTCAATGCTCAATCCTCATACTTCAATCCTCAACACCCAATCCTCAATCTTCAATCCTCAATCCTCAATCCTCAATCCTCAATCCTCAATCCTCAGTCCTCAATGCTCAACCCTCAATCCTCAATCCTCAATCCTCAATCCTCAATCCTCAATCTTCAATCCTCAATACCCAATCCTCAGTCTTCAATCCTCAAACCTCATTACTCAATTTCAATCCTCAATCCTCAATTCTCAATCCTCAATCCTCAATCCTCAATCTTCAATCCTCAATCCCCAATCCTCAATCTTCAATCCTCAATCCTCAATCCTCAGTACTCAATCCTCAATCCTCAATCTTCAACCCTCAATCCTCATTCCTCAAACCTCAATCCTCAACCCTCAGTCCTCATCCTCAATTCTCAATCCTCAATCCTCAATCCTCAACCCTCAATCTTCAATCCTCAATAATCAATCTCCAATCCTAGATCCTCAATCCCCAATCTTCAATCCTTAATCCTCAATCCTCAGTCATAAATCCTCAATCTTCAATACTCAATCGTCAATCCTGAGTACTCAATCCTCAATCCTCAGTCCACAATCCTCAATATTCAACCCTCAATACTCAACCTTCAATCCTCAATCCTCAATCCTCAATCCTCAATCCTCAATCCTCAGTCATAAATCCTCAATCTTCAATACTCAATCGTCAATCCTCAGTCCTCAATCCTCAATCCTCAATTCTCGATCCTCAAACCTCAATCCTCAACCCTCAGTCCTCATCCTCAATTCTCAATTCTCAATCCTCAATCCTCAAACCTCAATCTTCAATCCCCAATAATCAATCTCCAATCCTAGATCCTCAATCCCCAATCCTTAATCCTTAATCCTCAATCTTCAGTCCTCAATCGCCAGTCCTCAATCTTCAATCCTCTATGCTCAATCCTAAATCCTCAGCCTCAGTCCTCAATCCTCAATCCTCAATCCTCAATTTTCAATCCTCAATACTCAATCTTCAATCCTCAATCCTCAATCCTCAATCCTCAATCCTCATTCTTCAATCCTCAATACCCAATCCTCAATCTTCGATCCTCAATCCTCAATCCTCAATCCTCAATCCTCAATCACCATACTTCAATCCTCAATACCAAATCCTCAATCGTCAATCCTCAATCCTCAATCCTCAATTCTCAATCTTCTATCCTCAGTCCTCAGTCCTCAAACCTCTATCCTCAACCCTCAGACCTAATCCTCCATCCTCAATCCTCAATCCTCAATCCTCAATATTCAATCCTCAATACTCAATCTTCAATCCTCAATCTTCAATCCTCAATACCCAATCCTCAATCTTCAATCCTCAATCCTCAATACTCAATTTCAATCCTCAATCCGCAACCCTCAATCCTCAATACTCAATCCTCAATCGTCAATCCTCAATCCCCAATGCTCAATCTTCAATCCTGAATCCTCAATCCACAGTGCTCAATCCTCAATCCTCAATGCTCAATCCTCATACTTCAATCCTCAACACCCAATCCTCAATCTTCAATCCTCAATCCTCAATCCTCAATCCTCAATCCTCAATCCTCTGTCCTCAATCCTCAACCCTCAATCCTCAATCCTCAATCCCCAATCCTCAATCTTCAATCCTCGATCCTCAATCCTCAGTACTCAATCCTCAGTCCTCAATCTTCAACCCTCAATCCTCATTCCTCAAACCTCAATCCACAACCCTCAGTCCTCATCCTCAATTCTCAATTCTCAATCCTCAATCCTCAATCCTCAATCTTCAATCCTCAATAATCAATCTCCAATCCTAGATCCTCAATCCCCAATCTTCAATCCTTAATCCTCAATCCTCAATCATAAATCCTCAATCTTCAATACTCAATCGTCAATCCTGAATACTCAATCCTCAATCCTCAGTCCACAATCCTCAATATTCAATCCTCAATACTCAACCTTCAATCCTCAATCCTCAATCCTCAATCCTCAATCCTCAATTCTCAGTCATAAATCCTCAATCTTCAATACTCAATCGTCAATCCTCAGTCCTCAATCCTCAATCCTCAATTCTCAATACTCAATACTCAATCCTCAATCGCCAATCTTCAATCCTTAATCCTCAATCCTCAGTCATAAATCCTCAATCTTCAATCCTCAATCCTCAATCCTCCACTCTCAATCCTCAATCCTCAATCCTCAGACCTCAAACATCAATATTCAACCCTCAGTCCTCGTCCTCAATCCACAACACTCAATCCTCAGTCCTCAATATTCAATCATCAATTTTCAATCTTCAATCCTCAATCCTCAATCCTCAATCCTCAATCCTCAATCTTCAATCCTCAATCCTCAGTCCTTAATACTCAATCTTCAATCTTCAATCCTCAATACTCAATCTTCAATGCTCAATCCTCAATACTCAATCCTCAATCCTCAATCCTCATACTTCAATCCTCAATACCCAATCCTCAATCTTCAATCCTCAATCCTCAATCCTCAATCCTCAATCCTCAATCCTCAATCCTCAATCCTCAATCATCAATCATCAATCTTCAATACTCAATCCTCAATCCTCAATCCTCAATCCTCAATACTCAACCATCAATCCTCAATTCTCAATGCTCAATACAATGTCCTGAATACTCAGGATTCTATACTCAAACCTCAATCCTCAACCCTCAGCCCTCATTCTCAATCCTCAATCCTCAGTCCTCAATCCTCAATCCTCAGACCTCAAACATCAATATTCAACCCTCAGTCCTCGTCCTCAGTCCACAACACTCAATCCTCGGTCCTCAATATTCAATCATCAATTTTCAATCTTCAATCCTCAATCTTCAATCCTCAATCCTCAATCCTCAATAATCAATCTCCAATCCTATATCCTCAATCCCCAATCTTCAATCCTTAATCCTCAATCTTCAATCCTCAATCCCCAGTCCTCAGTCTTCAATCCTCAATGCTCAATCCTCAATCCTCAATCCTCAGTCCTCAATCCTCATTCTTCAATCCTCAATACGCAATCCTCAATCATCAATCCTCATTCATCAGTCCTCAATTCTCAATCCACAATCCTCAGTCCTCAGTCGTCAAACCTCAATCCCCGACCCTCAGCCCTCATCCTCAATCCTCAGTCCTCAATCCTCAATCCTCAAACCTCAATCCTCTACCGTCAGTCCTCGTCCTCAATCCTTAAACCTCAATCCTCATTCCTCAATATTCAATTATCAATACTCAATCTTCAATCCTCGATCCTCAATCCTCAATCCTCAATCCTGAATCCTCTAGGCATCAATACTCAATCTTCAATACTCAATCCTCAATCCTGAATCCTCAATCCTCAATCCTCAACCCTCAATCCTCGTTCCTCAAACCTCAATCCTCAACCCTCAGTCCTCATACTCAATTCTCAATTCTCAATCTTGAATCCTCAATAATCAATCTCCAATCCTAGATCCTCAATCCCCAGTCTTCAATCCTTAACCCTCAATCTTCAATCCTCAATCCCCAGTCCTAAATCTTCAATCCTCAATGCTCAATCCTCAATCCTCAATCCTCAGTCCTCAATCCTCAATCCTCAATCCTCAAGCCTCAATCCTCAACCGTCAGTCCTCATTCTCCATCCTCAATCCTCAATCCTCAATCCTCAATCTTCAATCTCCAATACTCAATCTTCATTCCTCAATCCTCAATACTCAATCCTCAATCCTCAATCCTCAGACATCAATACTCAATCTTCAATACTCAATCATCAATCCTCAGTCCTCAATTCACAATCCTAAACCCTCAATCCTCATTCCTCAAACCTCAATCCTCAACCCTCAGACCTCATCCTCAATTTTCAATTCTCAATCCTCAATCCTCAATCCTCAATCCTCAATCCTCAATTTTCAATCCTCAATAATCAATCTCCGATCCTAGATCCTCAATCCCCAATCTTCAATCATTAATCCTCAATCTTCAATCTTCAATCCCCAGTCATCAATCTTCAATCCTCAATGCTCAATCCTCAATCCTCAATCCTCAATTCTCAGTCCTCAATCCTCAATCCTCAATCCTGAAACCTCAATCCTCAACCGTCAGTCCTCGTCCTCAATCCTCAAACCTCAATCCTCAATACTCAATATTCAATCATCAATACTCAATCTTCAATACTAAATGCTCAAACGTCAATTTCAATCCTCAATCCTCAATTCTCAATCCTCAATACTCAATCCTCAATCGTCAATCCTCAATCCCCAATCCTCAATCTTCAATCCTCAATCCTCAATCCTCAGTACTCAATCCTCAGTCCTCAATCTTCAATCCTCAATACTCAATCTTCAATTCTCAATCCTCAATCCTCAATCCTCAATCTTCAATCTTGAATCCTCAATCCTCAATCATCAATCTTCAATCCTTAATACTCAATCTGCAATCCTCAATCCTCAAACCTCAATCCTCAATCCTCATTCTTCAATCCTCAATACCCAATCCTCAATCTTCAATCCTCAATCCTCAATCCTCAACTCTCAATCCTCAATCCTCAATCCTCAGACCTCAAACATCAATATTCAACCCTCAGTCCTCGTCCTCAGTCCACAACACTCAATCCTCGGTCCTCAATATTCAATCATCAATTTTCAATCTTCAATCCTCAATCTTCAATCCTCAATCCTCAATCCTCAATAATCAATCTCCAATCCTATATCCTCAATCCCCAATCTTCAATCCTTAATCCTCAATCTTCAATCCTCAATCCCCAGTCCTCAGTCTTCAATCCTCAATGCTCAATCCTCAATCCTCAATCCTCAGTCCTCAATCCTCATTCTTCAATCCTCAATACGCAATCCTCAATCATCAATCCTCATTCATCAGTCCTCAATTCTCAATCCACAATCCTCAGTCCTCAGTCGTCAAATCTCAATCCCCGACCCTCAGCCCTCATCCTCAATCCTCAGTCCTCAATCCTCAATCCTCAAACCTCAATCCTCTACCGTCAGTCCTCGTCCTCAATCCTTAAACCTCAATCCTCATTCCTCAATATTCAATTATCAATACTCAATCTTCAATCCTCGATCCTCAATCCTCAATCCTCAATCCTGAATCCTCAGGCATCAATACTCAATCTTCAATACTCAATCCTCAATCCTGAATCCTCAATCCTCAATCCTCAACCCTCAATCCTCGTTCCTCAAACCTCAATCCTCAACCCTCAGTCCTCATACTCAATTCTCAATTCTCAATCTTGAATCCTCAATAATCAATCTCCAATCCTAGATCCTCAATCCCCAATCTTCAATCCTTAACCCTCAATCTTCAATCCTCAATCCCCAGTCCTAAATGTTCAATCCTCAATGCTCAATCCTCAATCCTCAATCCTCAGTCCTCAATCCTCAATCCTCAATCCTCAAGCCTCAATCCTCAACCGTCAGTCCTCATTCTCCATCCTCAATCCTCAATCCTCAATCCTCAATCTTCAATCTCCAATACTCAATCTTCATTCCTCAATCCTCAATACTCAATCCTCAATCCTCAATCCTCAGACATCAATACTCAATCTTCAATACTCAATCATCAATCCTCAGTCCTCAATTCTCAATCCTAAACCCTCAATCCTCATTCCTCAAACCTCAATCCTCAACCCTCAGACCTCATCCTCAATTTTCAATTCTCAATCCTCAATCCTCAATCCTCAATCCTCAATTTTCAATCCTCAATAATCAATCTCCGATCCTAGATCCTCAATCCCCAATCTTCAATCATTAATCCTCAATCTTCAATCTTCAATCCCCAGTCATCAATCTTCAATCCTCAATGCTCAATCCTCAATCCTCAATCCTCAATCCTCAGTCCTCAATCCTCAATCCTCAATCCTGAAACCTCAATCCTCAACCGTCAGTCCTCGTCCTCAATCCTCAAACCTCAATCCTCAATACTCAATATTCAATCATCAATACTCAATCTTCAATACTAAATGCTCAAACGTCAATTTCAATCCTCAATCCTCAATTCTCAATCCTCAATACTCAATCCTCAATCGTCAATCCTCAATCCTCATACTTCAATCCTCAATACCCAATCCTCAATCGTCAATCCCCAATCCTCAATCCTCAATTCTCAATCTTCTATCCTCAGTTCTCAGTCCTCAAACCTCTATCCTCAACCCTCAGACCTAATCCTCCATCCTCAATCCTCAATCCTCAATCCTCAATCCTCAATCCTCATTCTTCAATCCTCAATACCCAATCCTCAATCTTCGATCCTCAATCCTCAATCCTCAATCCTCAATCCTCAATCCTCATACTTCAATCCTCAATACCCAATCCTCAATCGTCAATCCTCAATCCTCAATCCTCAATTCTCAATCTTCTATCCTCAGTCCTCAGTCCTCAAACCTCTATCCTCAACCCTCAGACCTAATCCTCCATCCTCAATCCTCAATCCTCAATCCTCAATATTCAATCCTCAATACTCAATCTTCAATCCTCAATGTTCAATCCTCAATACCCAATCCTCAATCTTCAATCCTCAATCCTCAATCCGCAACCCTCAATCCTCAATGCTCAATCCTCAATCGTCAATCCTCAATCCCCGATCCTCAATCTTCAATCCTGAATCCTCAACCCTCAGTACTCAATCCTCAATCCTCAATGCTCAATCCTCATACTTCAATCCTCAATACCCAATCCTCAATCTTCAATCCTCAATCCTCAATCCTCAATCCTCAATCCTCAATCCTCAGTCCTCAATCCTCAATCCTCAATCCTCAATCCTCAATCCTCAATCCTCAATCTTCAATCCTCAATACCCAATCCTCAGTCTTCAACCCTCAAACCTCAATACTCAATTTCAATCCTCAATCCTCAGTTCTCAATCCTCAATCCTCAATCCTCAATCTTCAATTCTTAATCCCCAATCCTCAATCTTCAATCCTCGATCCTCAATCCTCAGTACTCAATCCTCAATCCTCAACCTTCAACCCTCAATCCTCATTCCTCAAACCTCAATCCACAACCCTCAGTCCTCATCCTCAATTCTCAATTCTCAATCCTCAATCCTCAATCCTCAATCTTCAATCCTCAATAATCAATCTCCAATCCTAGATCCTCAATCCCCAATCTTCAATCCTTAATCCTCAATCCTCAATCATAAATCCTCAATCTTCAATACTCAATCGTCAATCCTGAATACTCAATCCTCAATCCTCAGTCCACAATCCTCAATATTCAATCCTCAATACTCAACCTTCAATCCTCAATCCTCAATCCTCAATCCTCAATCCTCAATCCTCAGTCATAAATCCTCAATCTTCAATACTCAATCCTAAATCCTCAATCCTCAATCCTCAATCCTCAATCCTCAGTCATAAATCCTCAATCTTCAATACTCAATCGTCAATCCTCAGTCCTCAATCCCCAATCCTCAATTCTCAATACTCAATACTCAATCCTCAATCGCCAATCCTCAATCCTCAATCTTCAATCCTCAACACTCAATCTTCAATCCCCAATCCTCAATTCTCAATCCTCAATCCTCAATTTTCAATCCCCAATACTCAATCTTCAATCCTCAGTCCTCAATCCTCAATCCTCAATCCTCAATCCTCAATCCTCAATCATCAATCCTCAATCTTCAATACTTAATCCTCAATCCTCAAACCTCAATTCTCAACCCTCAGTCCTCATCCTCAATTCTCAATTCTCAATCCTCAATCCTCAAACCTCAAACTTCAATCCCCAATAATCAATCTCCAATCCTAGATCCTCAATCCCCAATCCTTAATCCTTAATCCTCAATCTTCAATCCTCAATCGCCAGTCCTCAATCTTCAATCCTCTATGCTCAATCCTCAATCCTCAGCCTCAGTCCTCAATCCTCAATCCTCAATCCTCAATCCTCAAACCTCAATCCTCAACCGTCAGTCCTCGTCCTCAATCCTCAACCCTCAATCCTCAATCCTCAATCTTCAATCATCAATAATCAATCTTCAATCCTCAATCATCAATCCTCAATCCTCAATCCTCAATGCTCAATATTCAACACTCAACCCTCAACCATCAATCCTCAATACTCAACCATCAATCCTCAATTCTCAATACTCAATAGAACATCCTGAATTCTCATGGTTCAATACTCAATTCAGAATATTCAATAATCAAATCTCAAACCTCAAGCATCAATCCTCAACCCTCAGTGCTCATCCTCAATTCTCAATCCTCAATCGTCAATCCTCAATACCCAATCCTCAATCCACAATCCTCAATCCTCAATCCTCAATCCTCAATACTCAATCTTCAATCCTCAACCCTCAATCCTCAATCCTCAATCCTCAATCCTCAATCCTCAACCATCAATCCTCAATCTTCAATACTCAATCCTCAATCCTCAGTCCTCAATCCTCAATCCTCAATCCTCAATCCTCAATCCTCAATCCTCAATCTTCAATCCTCAATACCCAATCCTCAATCTTCAATCCACAAACCTCAATACACAATTTCAATCCTCAATCCTCAGTTCTCAATCCTCAATCCTCAATCCTCAATCTTCAATCCTCAATCCCCAATCCTCAATCTTCAATACTCAATCCTCAATCCCCAGTACTCAATTCTCAATCCTCAATCTTCAATCCTCAATACTCATTCTTCAATTCTCAGTTCTCAATCCTCAATCCTCAATCTTGAATCTTCAATCCTCAATCCTCAATCATCAATCTTCAATCGTTTAATACTCAAACTGCAATCCTCAATCCTCAAACCTCAATGCTCAATCCTCATTCTTCAATCGTCAATACCCAATCCTCAATCTTCAATCCTCAATCCTCATTCCTCAATTCTCAATCCTCAGTCCTCAATCCTCAGACCTCAAACATCAATATTCAACCCTCAGTCCTCGTCCTCAATCCACAACACTCAATCCTCAGTCCTCAATATTCAATCATCAATTTTCAATCTTCAATCCTCAATCCTCAATCCTCAATCCTCAATCCTCAATCTTCAATCTTCAATCCTCAATCCTCAATCCTCAATACTCAATCTTCAATCTTCAATCCTCAATACTCAATCTTCAATGCTCAATCCTCAATCCTCAATCCTCAATCCTCAATCCTCAATCCTCAATTTTCAATCCTCAATACTCCATCTTCAATCCTCAATCCTCAATCCTCAATCCTCAATCCTCATTCTTCAATCCTCAATACCCAATCCTCAATCTTCGATCCTCAATCCTCAATCCTCAATCCTCAATCCTCAATCCTCATACTTCAATCCTCAATACCAAATCCTCAATCGTCAATCCTCAATCCTCAATCCTCAATTCTCAATCTTCTATCCTCAGTCCTCAGTCCTCAAACCTCTATCCTCAACCCTCAGACCTAATCCTCCATCCTCAATCCTCAATACTCAATCTTCAATCCTCACTCTTCAATCCTCAATACCCAATCCTCAATCTTCAATCCTCAATCCTCAATACTCAATTTCAATCCTCAATCCGCAATCCTCAATCTTCAATCCTCAATCCTCAATCCTCAGTACTCAATCCTCAGTCCTCAATCTTCAATCCTCAATACTCAATCTTCAATTCTCAGTTCTCAATCCTCAATCCTCAATCTTCAATCTTCAATCCTCAATCCTCAATCATCAATATTCAATCCTTAATACTCAATCTGCAATCCTCAATCCTCAAACCTCAATGCTCAATCCTCATTCTTCAATCGTCAATACCCAATCCTCAATCTTCAATCCTCAATCCTCAATCCTCAATTCTCAATCCTCAGTCCTCAATCCTCAGACCTCAAACATCAATATTCAACCCTCAGTCCTCGTCCTCAATCCACAACACTCAATCCTCAGTCCTCAATATTCAATCATCAATTTTCAATCTTCAATCCTCAATCCTCAATCCTCAATCCTCAATCCTCAATCTTCAATCTTCAATCCTCAATCCTCAATCCTCAATACTCAATCTTCAATCTTCAATCCTCAATACTCAATCTTCAATGCTCAATCCTCAATCCTCAATTCTCAATCCTCAATTTTCAATCCTCAATACTCAATCTTCAATCCTCAATCCTCAATCCTCAATCCTCAATCCTCATTCTTCAATCCTCAATACCCAATCCTCAATCTTCGATCCTCAATCCTCAATCCTCAATCCTCAATCCTCAATCCTCATACTTCGATCCTCAATACCAAATCCTCAATCGTCAATCCTCAATCCTCAATCCTCAATTCTCAATCTTCTATCCTCAGTCCTCAGTCCTCAAACCTCTATCCTCAACCCTCAGACCTAATCCTCCATCCTCAATCCTCAATCCTCAATCCTCAATATTCAATCCTCAATACTCAATCTTCAATCCTCAATCTTCAATCCTCAATACCCAATCCTCAATCTTCAACCCTCAATCCTCAATACTCAATTTCAATCCTCAATCCGCAACCCTCAATCCTCAATACTCAATCCTCAATACCCAATACTCAATCTTCAATCCTGAATCCTCAATCCACAGTGCTCAATCCTCAATCCTCAATGCTCAATCCTCATACTTCAATCCTCAACACCCAATCCTCAATCTTCAATCCTCAATCCTCAATCCTCAATCCTCAATCCTCAATCCTCAGTCCTCAATGCTCAACCCTCAATCCTCAATCCTCAATCCTCAATCCTCAATCCTCAATCTTCAATCCTCAATACCCAATCCTCAGTCTTCAATCCTCAAACCTCATTACTCAATTTCAATCCTCAATCCTCAATTCTCAATCCTCAATCCTCAATCCTCAATCTTCAATCCTCAATCCCCAATCCTCAATCTTCAATCCTCAATCCTCAATCCTCAGTACTCAATCCTCAATCCTCAATCTTCAACCCTCAATCCTCATTCCTCAAACCTCAATCCTCAACCCTCAGTCCTCATCCTCAATTCTCAATCCTCAATCCTCAATCCTCAACCCTCAATCTTCAATCCTCAATAATCAATCTCCAATCCTAGATCCTCAATCCCCAATCTTCAATCCTTAATCCTCAATCCTCAGTCATAAATCCTCAATCTTCAATACTCAATCGTCAATCCTGAGTACTCAATCCTCAATCCTCAGTCCACAATCCTCAATATTCAACCCTCAATACTCAACCTTCAATCCTCAATCCTCAATCCTCAATCCTCAATCCTCAATCCTCAGTCATAAATCCTCAATCTTCAATACTCAATCGTCAATCCTCAGTCCTCAATCCTCAATCCTCAATTCTCGATCCTCAAACCTCAATCCTCAACCCTCAGTCCTCATCCTCAATTCTCAATTCTCAATCCTCAATCCTCAAACCTCAATCTTCAATCCCCAATAATCAATCTCCAATCCTAGATCCTCAATCCCCAATCCTTAATCCTTAATCCTCAATCTTCAGTCCTCAATCGCCAGTCCTCAATCTTCAATCCTCTATGCTCAATCCTAAATCCTCAGCCTCAGTCCTCAATCCTCAATCCTCAATCCTCAATTTTCAATCCTCAATACTCAATCTTCAATCCTCAATCCTCAATCCTCAATCCTCAATCCTCATTCTTCAATCCTCAATACCCAATCCTCAATCTTCGATCCTCAATCCTCAATCCTCAATCCTCAATCCTCAATCACCATACTTCAATCCTCAATACCAAATCCTCAATCGTCAATCCTCAATCCTCAATCCTCAATTCTCAATCTTCTATCCTCAGTCCTCAGTCCTCAAACCTCTATCCTCAACCCTCAGACCTAATCCTCCATCCTCAATCCTCAATCCTCAATCCTCAATATTCAATCCTCAATACTCAATCTTCAATCCTCAATCTTCAATCCTCAATACCCAATCCTCAATCTTCAATCCTCAATCCTCAATACTCAATTTCAATCCTCAATCCGCAACCCTCAATCCTCAATACTCAATCCTCAATCGTCAATCCTCAATCCCCAATGCTCAATCTTCAATCCTGAATCCTCAATCCACAGTGCTCAATCCTCAATCCTCAATGCTCAATCCTCATACTTCAATCCTCAACACCCAATCCTCAATCTTCAATCCTCAATCCTCAATCCTCAATCCTCAATCCTCAATCCTCTGTCCTCAATCCTCAACCCTCAATCCTCAATCCTCAATCCCCAATCCTCAATCTTCAATCCTCGATCCTCAATCCTCAGTACTCAATCCTCAGTCCTCAATCTTCAACCCTCAATCCTCATTCCTCAAACCTCAATCCACAACCCTCAGTCCTCATCCTCAATTCTCAATTCTCAATCCTCAATCCTCAATCCTCAATCTTCAATCCTCAATAATCAATCTCCAATCCTAGATCCTCAATCCCCAATCTTCAATCCTTAATCCTCAATCCTCAATCATAAATCCTCAATCTTCAATACTCAATCGTCAATCCTGAATACTCAATCCTCAATCCTCAGTCCACAATCCTCAATATTCAATCCTCAATACTCAACCTTCAATCCTCAATCCTCAATCCTCAATCCTCAATCCTCAATTCTCAGTCATAAATCCTCAATCTTCAATACTCAATCGTCAATCCTCAGTCCTCAATCCTCAATCCTCAATTCTCAATACTCAATACTCAATCCTCAATCGCCAATCTTCAATCCTTAATCCTCAATCCTCAGTCATAAATCCTCAATCTTCAATCCTCAATCCTCAATCCTCCACTCTCAATCCTCAATCCTCAATCCTCAGACCTCAAACATCAATATTCAACCCTCAGTCCTCGTCCTCAATCCACAACACTCAATCCTCAGTCCTCAATATTCAATCATCAATTTTCAATCTTCAATCCTCAATCCTCAATCCTCAATCCTCAATCCTCAATCTTCAATCCTCAATCCTCAGTCCTTAATACTCAATCTTCAATCTTCAATCCTCAATACTCAATCTTCAATGCTCAATCCTCAATACTCAATCCTCAATCCTCAATCCTCATACTTCAATCCTCAATACCCAATCCTCAATCTTCAATCCTCAATCCTCAATCCTCAATCCTCAATCCTCAATCCTCAATCCTCAATCCTCAATCATCAATCATCAATCTTCAATACTCAATCCTCAATCCTCAATCCTCAATCCTCAATACTCAACCATCAATCCTCAATTCTCAATGCTCAATACAATGTCCTGAATACTCAGGATTCTATACTCAAACCTCAATCCTCAACCCTCAGCCCTCATTCTCAATCCTCAATCCTCAGTCCTCAATCCTCAATCCTCAGACCTCAAACATCAATATTCAACCCTCAGTCCTCGTCCTCAGTCCACAACACTCAATCCTCGGTCCTCAATATTCAATCATCAATTTTCAATCTTCAATCCTCAATCTTCAATCCTCAATCCTCAATCCTCAATAATCAATCTCCAATCCTATATCCTCAATCCCCAATCTTCAATCCTTAATCCTCAATCTTCAATCCTCAATCCCCAGTCCTCAGTCTTCAATCCTCAATGCTCAATCCTCAATCCTCAATCCTCAGTCCTCAATCCTCATTCTTCAATCCTCAATACGCAATCCTCAATCATCAATCCTCATTCATCAGTCCTCAATTCTCAATCCACAATCCTCAGTCCTCAGTCGTCAAACCTCAATCCCCGACCCTCAGCCCTCATCCTCAATCCTCAGTCCTCAATCCTCAATCCTCAAACCTCAATCCTCTACCGTCAGTCCTCGTCCTCAATCCTTAAACCTCAATCCTCATTCCTCAATATTCAATTATCAATACTCAATCTTCAATCCTCGATCCTCAATCCTCAATCCTCAATCCTGAATCCTCTAGGCATCAATACTCAATCTTCAATACTCAATCCTCAATCCTGAATCCTCAATCCTCAATCCTCAACCCTCAATCCTCGTTCCTCAAACCTCAATCCTCAACCCTCAGTCCTCATACTCAATTCTCAATTCTCAATCTTGAATCCTCAATAATCAATCTCCAATCCTAGATCCTCAATCCCCAGTCTTCAATCCTTAACCCTCAATCTTCAATCCTCAATCCCCAGTCCTAAATCTTCAATCCTCAATGCTCAATCCTCAATCCTCAATCCTCAGTCCTCAATCCTCAATCCTCAATCCTCAAGCCTCAATCCTCAACCGTCAGTCCTCATTCTCCATCCTCAATCCTCAATCCTCAATCCTCAATCTTCAATCTCCAATACTCAATCTTCATTCCTCAATCCTCAATACTCAATCCTCAATCCTCAATCCTCAGACATCAATACTCAATCTTCAATACTCAATCATCAATCCTCAGTCCTCAATTCACAATCCTAAACCCTCAATCCTCATTCCTCAAACCTCAATCCTCAACCCTCAGACCTCATCCTCAATTTTCAATTCTCAATCCTCAATCCTCAATCCTCAATCCTCAATCCTCAATTTTCAATCCTCAATAATCAATCTCCGATCCTAGATCCTCAATCCCCAATCTTCAATCATTAATCCTCAATCTTCAATCTTCAATCCCCAGTCATCAATCTTCAATCCTCAATGCTCAATCCTCAATCCTCAATCCTCAATTCTCAGTCCTCAATCCTCAATCCTCAATCCTGAAACCTCAATCCTCAACCGTCAGTCCTCGTCCTCAATCCTCAAACCTCAATCCTCAATACTCAATATTCAATCATCAATACTCAATCTTCAATACTAAATGCTCAAACGTCAATTTCAATCCTCAATCCTCAATTCTCAATCCTCAATACTCAATCCTCAATCGTCAATCCTCAATCCCCAATCCTCAATCTTCAATCCTCAATCCTCAATCCTCAGTACTCAATCCTCAGTCCTCAATCTTCAATCCTCAATACTCAATCTTCAATTCTCAATCCTCAATCCTCAATCCTCAATCTTCAATCTTGAATCCTCAATCCTCAATCATCAATCTTCAATCCTTAATACTCAATCTGCAATCCTCAATCCTCAAACCTCAATCCTCAATCCTCATTCTTCAATCCTCAATACCCAATCCTCAATCTTCAATCCTCAATCCTCAATCCTCAACTCTCAATCCTCAATCCTCAATCCTCAGACCTCAAACATCAATATTCAACCCTCAGTCCTCGTCCTCAGTCCACAACACTCAATCCTCGGTCCTCAATATTCAATCATCAATTTTCAATCTTCAATCCTCAATCTTCAATCCTCAATCCTCAATCCTCAATAATCAATCTCCAATCCTATATCCTCAATCCCCAATCTTCAATCCTTAATCCTCAATCTTCAATCCTCAATCCCCAGTCCTCAGTCTTCAATCCTCAATGCTCAATCCTCAATCCTCAATCCTCAGTCCTCAATCCTCATTCTTCAATCCTCAATACGCAATCCTCAATCATCAATCCTCATTCATCAGTCCTCAATTCTCAATCCACAATCCTCAGTCCTCAGTCGTCAAATCTCAATCCCCGACCCTCAGCCCTCATCCTCAATCCTCAGTCCTCAATCCTCAATCCTCAAACCTCAATCCTCTACCGTCAGTCCTCGTCCTCAATCCTTAAACCTCAATCCTCATTCCTCAATATTCAATTATCAATACTCAATCTTCAATCCTCGATCCTCAATCCTCAATCCTCAATCCTGAATCCTCAGGCATCAATACTCAATCTTCAATACTCAATCCTCAATCCTGAATCCTCAATCCTCAATCCTCAACCCTCAATCCTCGTTCCTCAAACCTCAATCCTCAACCCTCAGTCCTCATACTCAATTCTCAATTCTCAATCTTGAATCCTCAATAATCAATCTCCAATCCTAGATCCTCAATCCCCAATCTTCAATCCTTAACCCTCAATCTTCAATCCTCAATCCCCAGTCCTAAATGTTCAATCCTCAATGCTCAATCCTCAATCCTCAATCCTCAGTCCTCAATCCTCAATCCTCAATCCTCAAGCCTCAATCCTCAACCGTCAGTCCTCATTCTCCATCCTCAATCCTCAATCCTCAATCCTCAATCTTCAATCTCCAATACTCAATCTTCATTCCTCAATCCTCAATACTCAATCCTCAATCCTCAATCCTCAGACATCAATACTCAATCTTCAATACTCAATCATCAATCCTCAGTCCTCAATTCTCAATCCTAAACCCTCAATCCTCATTCCTCAAACCTCAATCCTCAACCCTCAGACCTCATCCTCAATTTTCAATTCTCAATCCTCAATCCTCAATCCTCAATCCTCAATTTTCAATCCTCAATAATCAATCTCCGATCCTAGATCCTCAATCCCCAATCTTCAATCATTAATCCTCAATCTTCAATCTTCAATCCCCAGTCATCAATCTTCAATCCTCAATGCTCAATCCTCAATCCTCAATCCTCAATCCTCAGTCCTCAATCCTCAATCCTCAATCCTGAAACCTCAATCCTCAACCGTCAGTCCTCGTCCTCAATCCTCAAACCTCAATCCTCAATACTCAATATTCAATCATCAATACTCAATCTTCAATACTAAATGCTCAAACGTCAATTTCAATCCTCAATCCTCAATTCTCAATCCTCAATACTCAATCCTCAATCGTCAATCCTCAATCCTCATACTTCAATCCTCAATACCCAATCCTCAATCGTCAATCCCCAATCCTCAATCCTCAATTCTCAATCTTCTATCCTCAGTTCTCAGTCCTCAAACCTCTATCCTCAACCCTCAGACCTAATCCTCCATCCTCAATCCTCAATCCTCAATCCTCAATCCTCAATCCTCATTCTTCAATCCTCAATACCCAATCCTCAATCTTCGATCCTCAATCCTCAATCCTCAATCCTCAATCCTCAATCCTCATACTTCAATCCTCAATACCCAATCCTCAATCGTCAATCCTCAATCCTCAATCCTCAATTCTCAATCTTCTATCCTCAGTCCTCAGTCCTCAAACCTCTATCCTCAACCCTCAGACCTAATCCTCCATCCTCAATCCTCAATCCTCAATCCTCAATATTCAATCCTCAATACTCAATCTTCAATCCTCAATGTTCAATCCTCAATACCCAATCCTCAATCTTCAATCCTCAATCCTCAATCCGCAACCCTCAATCCTCAATGCTCAATCCTCAATCGTCAATCCTCAATCCCCGATCCTCAATCTTCAATCCTGAATCCTCAACCCTCAGTACTCAATCCTCAATCCTCAATGCTCAATCCTCATACTTCAATCCTCAATACCCAATCCTCAATCTTCAATCCTCAATCCTCAATCCTCAATCCTCAATCCTCAATCCTCAGTCCTCAATCCTCAATCCTCAATCCTCAATCCTCAATCCTCAATCCTCAATCTTCAATCCTCAATACCCAATCCTCAGTCTTCAACCCTCAAACCTCAATACTCAATTTCAATCCTCAATCCTCAGTTCTCAATCCTCAATCCTCAATCCTCAATCTTCAATTCTTAATCCCCAATCCTCAATCTTCAATCCTCGATCCTCAATCCTCAGTACTCAATCCTCAATCCTCAACCTTCAACCCTCAATCCTCATTCCTCAAACCTCAATCCACAACCCTCAGTCCTCATCCTCAATTCTCAATTCTCAATCCTCAATCCTCAATCCTCAATCTTCAATCCTCAATAATCAATCTCCAATCCTAGATCCTCAATCCCCAATCTTCAATCCTTAATCCTCAATCCTCAATCATAAATCCTCAATCTTCAATACTCAATCGTCAATCCTGAATACTCAATCCTCAATCCTCAGTCCACAATCCTCAATATTCAATCCTCAATACTCAACCTTCAATCCTCAATCCTCAATCCTCAATCCTCAATCCTCAATCCTGAGTCATAAATCCTCAATCTTCAATACTCAATCCTAAATCCTCAATCCTCAATCCTCAATCCTCAATCCTCAGTCATAAATCCTCAATCTTCAATACTCAATCGTCAATCCTCAGTCCTCAATCCCCAATCCTCAATTCTCAATACTCAATACTCAATCCTCAATCGCCAATCCTCAATCCTCAATCTTCAATCCTCAACACTCAATCTTCAATCCCCAATCCTCAATTCTCAATCCTCAATCCTCAATTTTCAATCCCCAATACTCAATCTTCAATCCTCAGTCCTCAATCCTCAATCCTCAATCCTCAATCCTCAATCCTCAATCATCAATCCTCAATCTTCAATACTTAATCCTCAATCCTCAAACCTCAATTCTCAACCCTCAGTCCTCATCCTCAATTCTCAATTCTCAATCCTCAATCCTCAAACCTCAAACTTCAATCCCCAATAATCAATCTCCAATCCTAGATCCTCAATCCCCAATCCTTAATCCTTAATCCTCAATCTTCAATCCTCAATCGCCAGTCCTCAATCCTCAATCCTCAGCCTCAGTCCTCAATCCTCAATCCTCAATCCTCAATCCTCAAACCTCAATCCTCAACCGTCAGTCCTCGTCCTCAATCCTCAACCCTCAATCCTCAATACTCAATCTTCAATCCTCAATCCTCAATCCTCAATCCTCAATCCTCATTCTTCAATCCTCAGTACCCAATCCTCAATCTTCGATACTCAATCCTCAAACCTCAATCCTCAATCCTCAATCCTCATACTTCAATTCTCAATACCCAATCCTCAATCTTCAATCCTCAATCCTCAATCATCAATTCTGAATCCTCAATCCTCAGTCCTCAGTCCTCAAACCTCAGTCCTCAACCCTCTGCCCTAATCCTCCATCCTCAATACTCAATCCTCAATCCTCAATCCTCAATCATCAATCCTCAATCTTCAATACTCAATCCTCAATCCTCAATCCTCAGTCCTCAATCCTCAATCCTCAATGCTCAATATTCAACACTCAACCCTCAACCATCAATCCTCAATACTCAACCATCAATCCTCAATTCTCAATACTCAATAGAACATCCTGAATTCTCATGGTTCAATACTCAATTCAGAATATTCAATAATCAAATCTCAAACCTCAAGCATCAATCCTCAACCCTCAGTCCTCATCCTCAATTCTCAATCCTCAATCGTCAATCCTCAATACCCAATCCTCAATCCACAATCCTCAATCCTCAATCCTCAATCCTCAATACTCAATCTTCAATCCTCAACCCTCAATCCTCAATCCTCAATCCTAAATCCTCAATCCTCAACCATCAATCCTCAATCTTCAATACTCAATCCTGAATCCTCAGTCCTCAATCCTCAATCCTCAATCCTCAATCCTCAATCCTCAATCCTCAATCTTCAATCCTCAATACCCAATCCTCAATCTTCAATCCACAAACCTCAATACACAATTTCAATCCTCAATCCTCAGTTCTCAATCCTCAATCCTCAATCCTCAATCTTCAATCCTCAATCCCCAATCCTCAATCTTCAATACTCAATCCTCAATCCCCAGTACTCAATTCTCAATCCTCAATCTTCAATCCTCAATACTCATTCTTCAATTCTCAGTTCTCAATCCTCAATCCTCAATCTTGAATCTTCAATCCTCAATCCTCAATCATCAATCTTCAATCGTTTAATACTCAAACTGCAATCCTCAATCCTCAAACCTCAATGCTCAATCGTCATTCTTCAATCGTCAATACCCAATCCTCAATCTTCAATCCTCAATCCTCAATCCTCAATTCTCAATCCTCAATCCTCAATCCTCAGACCTCAAACATCAATATTCAACCCTCAGTCCTCGTCCTCAATCCACAACACTCAATCCTCAGTCCTCAATATTCAATCATCAATTTTCAATCTTCAATCCTCAATCCTCAATCCTCAATCCTCAATCCTCAATCTTCAATCTTCAATCCTCAATCCTCAATCCTCAATACTCAATCTTCAATCTTCAATCCTCAATACTCAATCTTCAATGCTCAATCCTCAATCCTCAATCCTCAATCCTCAACCTTCAATCCTCAATACTCAATCTTCAATCCTCAATCCTCAATCCTCAATCCTCAATCCTCATTCTTCAATCCTCAGTACCCAATCCTCAATCTTCGATACTCAATCCTCAAACCTCAATCCTCAATCCTCAATCCTCATACTTCAATTCTCAATACCCAATCCTCAATCTTCAATCCTCAATCCTCAATCATCAATTCTGAATCCTCAATCCTCAGTCCTCAGTCCTCAAACCTCAGTCCTCAACCCTCTGCCCTAATCCTCCATCCTCAATACTCAATCCTCAATCCTCAATCCTCAATCATCAATCCTCAATCTTCAATACTCAATCCTCAATCCTCAATCCTCAGTCCTCAATCCTCAATCCTCAATCCTCAATCCTCAATCCTCAATCCTCAATCCTCAATCCTCAGTCCTCAATCCTCAATCCTCAATCCTCAATCCTCAATCCTCAATATTCAATCCTCAATACCCAATCCTCAATCTTCTATCCTCAATGCTCAATACTCAATTTCAATCCTCAATCCTCAACCCTCAATCCTCAATCCTCAATCCTCAATCATCAATCCTCAATCTTCAATACTCAATCCTCAATCCTCAATCCTCAATCCTCAATACTCAACCATCAATCCTCAATTCTCAATGCTCAATACACTATCCTGAATTCTCAGGATTCTATACTCAAACCTCAATCCTCAACCCTCAGCCCTCATTCTCAGTCCTCAATCCTCAACCCTCAACCCTCAAACCTCAATCCTCAACCGTCAGTCCTCATTCTCCATCCTCAATCCTCAATCCTCAATCCTCAATCCTCAATCTTCAATCCCCAATACTCAACCTTCAATCCTCAATCCTCAATCCTCAGTCCTCAATCCTCAATCCTCAGGCATCAGTACTCAATCTTCAATACTCAATGCTCAATCCTCAATTCTCAATCTTCTATCCTCAGTCCTCAGCCCTCAAACCTCTATCCTCAACCCTCAGACCTAATCCTCCATCCTCAATCCTCAATCCTCAATCCTCAATATTCAATCCTCAATACTCAATCTTCAATCCTCAATCTTCAATCCTCAATACCCAATCCTCAATCTTCAATCCTCAATCCTCAATACTCAATTTCAATCCTCAATCCGCAACCCTCAATCCTCAATACTCAATCCACAATCGTCAATCCTCAATCGCCAATCCTCAATCTTCAATCCTGAATCCTCAATCCTCAGTACTCAATCCTCAATCCTCAATGCTCAATCCTCATACTTCAATCCTCAATACCCAATCCTCAATCTTCAATCCTCAATCCTCAATCCTCAATCCTCAATCCTCAATCCTCAGTCCTCAATCCTCAATCCTCAATCCTCAATCCTCAATCCTCAATCCTCAATCTTCAATCCTCAATACCCAATCCTCAGTCTTCAACCCTCAAACCTCAATACTCAATTTCAATCCTCAATCCTCAATTCTCAATCCTCAATCCTCAATCCTCAATCTTCAATCCTCAATCCCCAATCCTCAATCTTCAATCCTCAATCCTCAATCCTCAGTACTCAATCCTCAATCCTCAATCTTCAACCCTCAATCCTCATTCCTCAAACCTCAATCCACAACCCTCAGTCCTCATCCTCAATTCTCAATTCTCAATACTCAATCCTCAATCCTCAATCTTCAATCCTCAATACTCAATCTCCAATCCTAGATCCTCAATCCCCAATCTTCAATCCTTAATCCTCAATCCTCAGTAATAAATCCTCAATCTTCAATACTCAATCGTCAATCCTGAGTACTCAATCCTCAATCCTCAGTCCACAATCCTCAATATTCAATCCTCAATACTCAACCTTCAATCCTCAATCCTCAATCCCACAATCCTCAATCCTCAATCCTCAGTCATAAATCCTCAATCTTCAATACACAATCGTCAATCCTCAGTCCTCAATCCTCAATCCTCAATTCTCAATACTCAATACTCAATCCTCAATCGCCAATCCTCAATCCTCAATCTTCAATCCTCAATCTTCAATACTTAATCCTCAATCCTCAATCCTCAATCCTCAATACTCAACCATCAATCCTCAATTCTCAATGCTCAATACAATGTCCTGAATTCTCAGGATTCTATACTCAAACCTCAATCCTCAACCCTCAGCCCTCATTCTCAGTCCTCAATCCTCAATCCTCAATCCTCCAACCTCAATCCTCAACCGTCAGGCCTCATTCTCCATCCTCAATCCTCAATCCTCAATCCTCAATCTTCAATCCCCAATACTCAATCTTCAATCCTCAATCCTCAGTCCTCAGTCCTCAATCCTCAATCCTCGGGCATCAATACTCAATCTTCAATACTAAATGCTCAAACCTCAATTTCAATCCTCAATCCTCAATTCTCAATCCTCAATACTCAATCCTCAATCGTCAATCCTCAATCCCCAATCCTCAATCTTCAATCCTCAATCCTCAATCCCCAGTACTCAATCCTCAGTCCTCAATCTTCAATCCTCAATACTCAATCTTCAATTCTCAGTTCTCAATCCTCAATTCTCAATCTTCAATCTTCAATCCTCAATCCTCAATCATCAATATTCAATCCTTAATACTCAATCTGCAATCCTCAATCCTCAAACCTCAATGCTCAATCCTCATTCTTCAATCGTCAATACCCAATCCTCAATCTTCAATCCTCAATCCTCAATCCTCAATTCTCAATCCTCAATCCTCAATCCTCAGACCTCAAACATCAATATTCAACCCTCAGTCCTCGTCCTCAATCCGCAACACTCAATCCTCAGTCCTCAATATTCAATCATCAATTTTCAATCCTCAATCTTCGATCCTCAATCCTCAATACTCAATCCTCAATCCTCAATCCTCATACTTCAATCCTCAATACCAAATCCTCAATCGTCAATCCTCAATCCTCAATCCTCAATTCTCAATCTTCTATCCTCAGTCCTCAGTCCTCAAACCTCTATCCTCAACCCTCAGACCTAATCCTCCATCCTCAATCCTCAATCCTCAATCTTCAATCCTCAATCCTCAATCCTCAATCCTCAATCTTCAATCCTCAATAATCAATCTCCAATCCTAGATCCTCAATCCCCAATCTTCAATCCTTAATCCTCAATCCTCAGTCATAAATCCTCAATCTTCAATACTCAATCGTCAATCCTGAGTACTCAATCCTCAATCCTCAGTCCACAATCCTCAATATTCAATCCTCAATACTCAACCTTCAATCCTCAATCCTCAATCCTCAATCCTCAATCCTCAATCCTCAGTCATAAATCCTCAATCTTCAATACTCAATCGTCAATCCTCAGTCCTCAATCCTCGATCCTCAATTCTCGATCCTCAAACCTCAATCCTCAACCCTCAGTCCTCATCCTCAATTCTCAATTCTCAATTCTCAATCCTCAATCCTCAAACCTCAAACTTCAATCCCCAATAATCAATCTCCAATCCTAGATCCTCAATCCCCAATCCTTAATCCTTAATCCTCAATCTTCAATCCTCAATCGCCAGTCCTCAATCTTCAATCCTCTATGCTCAATCCTCAATCCTCAGCCTCAGTCCTCAATCCTCAATCCTCAATCCTCAATCCTCAAACCTCAATCCTCAACCGTCAGTCCTCGTCCTCAATCCTCAACCCTCAATCCTCAATCCTCAATCTTCAATCATCACTAATCAATCTTCAATCCTCAATCATCAATCCTCAATCCTCAATCCTCAATGCTCAATATTCAACACTCAACCCTCAACCATCAATCCTCAATACTCAACCATCAATCCTCAATTCTCAATACTCAATAGAACATCCTGAATTCTCATGGTTCAATACTCAATTCAGAATATTCAATAATCAAATCTCAAACCTCAAGCATCAATCCTCAACCCTCAGTCCTCATCCTCAATTCTCAATCCTCAATCGTCAATCCCCAATACCCAATCCTCAATCCACAATCCTCAATCCTCAATCCTCAATCCTCAATACTCAATCTTCAATCCTCAACCCTCAATCCTCAATCCTCAATCCTCAATCCTCAATCCTCAACCATCAATCCTCAATCTTCAATACTCAATCCTCAATCCTCAGTCCTCAATCCTCAATCCTCAATCCTCAATCCTCAATCCTCAATCCTCAATCTTCAATCCTCAATACCCAATCCTCAATCTTCAATCCTCAATCCCCAATCCTCAATCTTCAATCCTCAATCCTCAATCCTCAGTACTCAATCCTCAACCCTCAATCTTCAACCCTCAATCCACATTCCTCAAACCTCAATCCTCAACCCTCAGTCCTCATCCTCAATTCTCAATCCTCAATCCTCAATCCTCAATCCTCAATCCTCAATCTTCAATCCTCAATAATCAATCTCCAATCCTAGATCCTCAATCCCCAATCTTCAATCCTTAATCCTCAATCCTCAGTCATAAATCCTCAATCTTCAATACTCAATCGTCAATCCTGAGTACTCAATCCTCAATCCTCAGTCCACAATCCTCAATATTCAATCCTCAATACTCAACCTTCAATCCTCAATCCTCAATCCTCAATCCTCAATCCTCAATCCTCAGTCATAAATCCTCAATCTTCAATACTCAATCGTCAATCCTCAGTCCTCAATCCTCAATCCTCAATTCTCGATCCTCAAACCTCAATCCTCAACCCTCAGTCCTCATCCTCAATTCTCAATTCTCAATCCTCAATCCTCAAACCTCAAACTTCAATCCCCAATAATCAATCTCCAATCCTAGATCCTCAATCCCCAATCCTTAATCCTTAATCCTCAATCTTCAATCCTCAATCGCCAGTCCTCAATCTTCAATCCTCTATGCTCAATCCTCAATCCTCAGCCTCAGTCCTCAATCCTCAATCCTCAATCCTCAATCCTCAAACCTCAATCCTCAACCGTCAGTCCTCGTCCTCAATCCTCAACCCTCAATACTCAATCCTCAATCTTCAATCATCAATAATCAATCTTCAATCCTCAATCATCAATCCTCAATCCTCAATTCTCAATGCTCAATATTCAACACTCAACCCTCAACCATCAATCCTCAATACTCAACCATCAATCCTCAATTCTCAATACTCAATAGAACATCCTGAATTCTCATGGTTCAATACTCAATTCAGAATATTCAATAATCAAATCTCAAACCTCAAGCATCAATCCTCAACCCTCATTCCTCATCCTCAATTCTCAATCCTCAATCGTCAATCCCCAATACCCAATCCTCAATCCACAATCCTCAATCCTCAATCCTCAATCCTCAATACTCAATCTTCAATCCTCAACCCTCAATCCTCAATCCTCAATCCTCAATCCTCAATCCTCAACCATCAATCCTCAATCTTCAATACTCAATCCTCAATCCTCAGTCCTCAATCCTCAATCCTCAATCCTCAATCCTCAATCCTCAATCCTCAATCTTCAATCCTCAATACCCAATCCTCAATCTTCAATCCACAAACCTCAATACTCAATTTCAATCCTCAATCCTCAGTTCTCAATCCTCAATTCTCAATCCTCAATCTTCAATCCTCAATCCCCAATCCTCAATCTTCAATACTCAATCCTCAATCCCCAGTACTCAATTCTCAATCCTCAATCTTCAATACTCAATACTCATTCTTCAATTCTCAGTTCTCAATCCTCAATCCTCAATCTTCAATCTTCAATCCTCAATCCTCAATCATCAATCTTCAATCCTTAATACTCAAACTGCAATCCTCAATCCTCAAACCTCAATGCTCAATCCTCATTCTTCAATCGTCAATACCCAATCCTCAATCTTCAATCCTCAATCCTCAATCCTCAATTCTCAATCCTCAATCCTCAATCCTCAGACCTCAAGCATCAATATTCAACCCTCAGTCCTCGCCCTCAATCCACAACACTCAATCCTCAGTCCTCAATATTCAATCATCAATTTTCGATCTTCAATCCTCAATCCTCAATCCTCAATCCTCAATCCTCAATCTTCAATCTTCAATCCTCAATCCTCAATCCTCAATACTCAATCTTCAATCTTCAGTCCTCAATACTCAATCTTCAATGCTCAATCCTCAATCCTCAATCCTCAATCCTCAACCTTCAATCCTCAATACTCAATCTTCAATCCTCAATCCTCAATCCTCAATCCTCAATCCTCATTCTTCAATCCTCAGTACCCAATCCTCAATCTTCGATACTCAATCCTCAAACCTCAATCCTCAATCCTCAATCCTCATACTTCAATTCTCAATACCCAATCCTCAATCTTCAATCCTCAATCCTCAATCCTCAATTCTGAATCCTCAATCCTCAGTCCTCAGTCCTCAAACCTCAGTCCTCAACCCTCTGCCCTAATCCTCCATCCTCAATACTCAATCCTCAATCCTCAATCCTCAATCATCAATCCTCAATCTTCAATACTCAATCCTCAATCCTCAATCCTCAGTCCTCAATCCTCAATCCTCAATCCTCAATCCTCAATCCTCAATCCTCAATCCTCAATCCTCAGTCCTCAATCCTCAATCCTCAATATTCAATCCTCAATACCCAATCCTCAATCTTCAATCATCAATGCTCAATACTCAATTTCAATCCTCAATCCTCAACCCTCAATCCTCAATAATCAATCCTCAATCGTCAATACTCAATCCCCAATCCTCAATCTTCAATCCTCAATCCTCAATCCTCAGTACTCAATCCCCAGTCCCCAATCTTCAATTATCAATACTCAATCTTCAATTCACAATACTCAATCCTCAATACTCAATCCTCAATCCTCAATCTTCAATCCTCAATCCTCAATCCTCAATATTCAATCCTCAATACTCAATCTGCAATTCTCAATCCTCAAACCTCAATCCTCAATCCTGATTCTTCAATCCTCAATACCCAATCCTCAATCTTCAATCCTCAATCCTCAATCCTCAATTGTCAATCCTCAATCCTCAATCCTCAGACCTCAAACATCAATATTCATTCATCAATTTTCAATCTTCAATCCTCAGTACTCAATCCTCAGTCCTCAATCCTCAATCCTCAATCTTCAATCCTCAATCCTCAATCCTCAATACTCAATCTTCAATCTTCAATCCTCAACACTCAATCTTCAATCCCCAATCCTCAATTCTCAATCCTCAATCCTCAATTTTCAATCCTCAATACTCAATCTTCAATCCTCAATCCTCAATCCTCAATCCTCAATCCTCAATCCTCAATCATCAATTCTCAATCTTCAATACTCAATCCTCAATCCTCAACCCTCAATCCTCAATACTCAACCATCAATCCTCAATTCTCAATGCTCAATACAATGTCCTGAATTCTCAGGATTCTATACTCAAACCTCAATCCTCAACCCTCAGCCCTCATTCTCAGTCCTCAATCCTCAATCCTCAATCCTCAAACCTCAATCCTCAACCGTCAGTCCTCATTCTCCATCCTCAATCCTCAATCCTCAATCCTCAATCTTCAATCCCCAATACTCAATCTTCAATCCTCAATCCTCAATCCTCAGTCCTCAATCCTCAATCCTCAGGCATCAATACTCAATCTTCAATACTAAATGCTCAAACCTCAATTTCAATCCTGAATCCTCAATTCTCAATCCTCAATACTCAATCCTCAATCGTCAATCCTCAATCCCCAATCCTCAATCTTCAATCCTCAATCCTCAATCCTCAGTACTCAATCCTCAGTCCTCAATGCTCAATCCTCATACTTCAATCCTCAATACCCAATCCTGAATCTTCAATCCTCAATCCTCAATCCTCAATCCTCAATCCTCAATCCTCAGTCCTCAATCCTCAATCCTCAATTCTCAATACTCAATACTCAATCCTCAATCGCCAATCCTCAATCCTCAATCTTCAATCCTCAACACTCAATCTTCAATCCCCAATCCTCAATTCTCAATCCTCAATCCTCAATTTTCAATCCTCAATACTCAATCTTCAATCCTCAATCCTCAATCCTCAATCCTCAATCCTCAATCCTCAATCATCAATCCTCAATCTTCAATACTCAATCCTCAATCCTCAATCCTCAATCCTCAATACTCAACCATCAATCCTCAATTCTCAATGCTCAATACAATGTCCTGAATTCTCAGGATTCTATACTCAAACCTCAATCCTCAACCCTCAGCCCTCATTCTCAGTCCTCAATCCTCAATCCTCAATCCTCAATCCTCAATCTTCAATCCTCAATAATCAATCTCCAATCCTAGATCCTCAATCCCCAATCTTCAATCCTTAATCCTCAATCATAAATCCTCGATCTTCAATACTCAATCGTCAATCCTGAGTACTCAATCCTCAATCCTCAGTCCACAATCCTCAATATTCAATCCTCAATACTCAACCTTCAATCCTCAATCCTCAATCCTCAATCCTCAATCCTCAATCCTCAGTCATAAATCCTCAATCTTCAATACTCAATCGTCAATCCTCAGTCCTCAATCCTCAATCCTCAATTCTCAATACTCAATACTCAATCCTCAATCGCCAATCCTCAATCCTCAATCTTCAAACCTCAACACTCAATCTTCAATCCCCAATCCTCAATTCTCAATCCTCAATCCTCAATTTTCAATCCTCAATACTCAATCTTCAATCCTCAATCCTCAATCCTCAATCCTCAATCCTCTATCCTCAATCATGAATCCTCAATCTTCAATACTCAATCCTCAATCCTCAATCCTCAATCCTCAATACTCAACCATCAATCCTCAATTCTGAATGCTCAATACAATGTCCTGAATTCTCAGGATTCTATACTCAAACCTCAATCCTCAACCCTCAGCCCTCATTCTCAGTCCTCAATCCTCAATCCTCAATCCTCAATCCTCAATCTTCAATCCTCAATAATCAATCTCCAATCCTAGATCCTCAATCCCCAATCTTCAATCCTTAATCCTCAATCCTCAATCATAAATCCTCGATCTTCAATTCTCAATCGTCAATCCTGAGTACTCAATCCTCAATGCTCAGTCCACAATCCTCAATATTCAATCCTCAATACTCAACCTTCAATCCTCAATCCTCAATCCTCAATCCTCAATCCTCAATCCTCAGTCATAAATCCTCAATCTTCAATACCCAATCGTCAATCCTCAGTCCTCAATCCTCAATCCTCAATTCTCAATACTCAATACTCAATCCTCAATCGCCAATCCTCAATCCTCAATCTTCAATCCTCAACACTCAATCTTCAATCCCCAATCCTCAATTCTCAATCCTCAATCCTCAATTTTCAATCCTCAATACTCAATCTTCAATCCTCAATCCTCAATCCTCAATCCTCAATCCTCTATCCTCAATCATCAATCCTCAATCTTCAATACTCAATCCTCAATCCTCAATCTGCAATCCTCAATACTCAACCATCAATCCTCAATTCTGAATGCTCAATACAATGTCCTGAATTCTCAGGATTCTATACTCAAACCTCAATCCTCAACCCTCAGCCCTCATTCTCAGTCCTCAATCCTCAATCCTCAATCCTCAATCCTCAATCTTCAATCCTCAATAATCAATCTCCAATCCTAGATCCTCAATCCCCAATCTTCAATCCTTAATCCTCAATCCTCAATCATAAATCCTCGATCTTCAATACTCAATCGTCAATCCTGAGTACTCAATCCTCAATCCTCAGTCCACAATCCTCAATATTCAATCCTCAATACTCAACCTTCAATCCTCAATCCTCAATCCTCAATCCTCAATCCTCAATCCTCAGTCATAAATCCTCAATCTTCAATACCCAATCGTCAATCCTCAGTCCTCAATCCTCAATCCTCAATTCTCAATACTCAATACTCAATCCTCAATCGCCAATCCTCAATCCTCAATCTTCAATACTCAACACTCAATCTTCAATCCCCAATCCTCAATTCTCAATCCTTAATCCTCAATTTTCAATCCTCAATACTCAATCTTCAATCCTCAATCCTCAATCCTCAATCCTCAATCCTCAATTCTCAATCCTCAATCATCAATCCTCAATCTTCAATACTCAATCCTCAATCCTCAATTCTCAATCCTCAATACTCAACCATCAATCCTCAATTCTGAATGCTCAATACAATGTCCTGAATTCTCAGGATTCTATACTCAAACCTCAATCCTCAACCCTCAGCCCTCATTCTCAGTCCTCAATCCTCAATCCACAATCCTCAATCCTCAATCTTCAATCCTCAATAATCAATCTCCAATCCTAGATCCTCAATCCCCAATCTTCAATCCTTAATCCTCAATCCTCAATCATAAATCCTCGATCTTCAATTCTCAATCGTCAATCCTGAGTACTCAATCCTCAATGCTCAGTCCACAATCCTCAATATTCAATCCTCAATACTCAACCTTCAATCCTCAATCCTCAATCCTCAATCCTCAATCCTCAATCCTCAGTCATAAATCCTCAATCTTCAATACCCAATCGTCAATCCTCAGTCCTCAATCCTCAATCCTCAATTCTCAATACTCAATACTCAATCCTCAATCGCCAATCCTCAATCCTCAATCTTCAATCCTCAACACTCAATCTTCAATCCCCAATCCTCAATTCTCAATCCTCAATCCTCAATTTTCAATCCTCAATACTCAATCTTCAATCCTCAATCCTCAATCCTCAATCCTCAACCCTCTATCCTCAATCATCAATCCTCAATCTTCAATACTCAATCCTCAATCCTCAATCTGCAATCCTCAATACTCAACCATCAATCCTCAATTCTGAATGCTCAATACAATGTCCTGAATTCTCAGGATTCTATACTCAAACCTCAATCCTCAACCCTCAGCCCTCATTCTCAGTCCTCAATCCTCAATCCTCAATCCTCAATCCTCAATCTTCAATCCTCAATAATCAATCTCCAATCCTAGATCCTCAATCCCCAATCTTCAATCCTTAATCCTCAATCCTCAATCATAAATCCTCGATCTTCAATACTCAATCGTCAATCCTGAGTACTCAATCCTCAATCCTCAGTCCACAATCCTCAATATTCAATCCTCAATACTCAACCTTCAATCCTCAATCCTCAATCCTCAATCCTCAATCCTCAATCCTCAGTCATAAATCCTCAATCTTCAATACCCAATCGTCAATCCTCAGTCCTCAATCCTCAATCCTCAATTCTCAATACTCAATACTCAATCCTCAATCGCCAATCCTCAATCCTCAATCTTCAATACTCAACACTCAATCTTCAATCCCCAATCCTCAATTCTCAATCCTTAATCCTCAATTTTCAATCCTCAATACTCAATCTTCAATCCTCAATCCTCAATCCTCAATCCTCAATCCTCAATTCTCAATCCTCAATCATCAATCCTCAATCTTCAATACTCAATCCTCAATCCTCAATTCTCAATCCTCAATACTCAACCATCAATCCTCAATTCTCAATGCTCAATACAATGTCCTGAATTCTCAGGATTCTATACTCAAACCTCAATCCTCAACCCTCAGCCCTCATTCTCAGTCCTCAATCCTCAATCCTCAATCCTCAAAGCTCAATCTTCAACCGTCAGTCCTCATTCTCCATCCTCAATCCTCAATCCTCAATCCTCAATCTTCAATCCCCAATACTCAATCTTCAATCCTCAATCCTCAATCCTCAGTCCTCAATCCTCAATCCTCGGGCATCAATACTCAATCTTCAATACTAAATGCTCAAACCTCAATTTCAATCCTCAATCCTCAATTCTCAATCCTCAATACTCAATCCTCAATCGTCAATCCTCAATCCCCAATCCTCAATCTTCAATCCTCAATCCTCAATCCTCAGTACTCAATCCTCAGTCCTCAATCTTCAATCCTCAATACTCAATCTTCAATTCTCAGTTCTCAATCCTCAATCCTCAATCTTCAATCTTCAATCCTCAATCCTCAATCATCAATATTCAATCCTTAATACTCAATCTGCAATCCTCAATCCTCAAACCTCAATGCTCAATCCTCATTCTTCAATCGTCAATACCCAATCCTCAATCTTCAATCCTCAATCCTCAATCCTCAATCCTCAATCCTCAATCCTCATACTTCAATCCTCAATACCAAATCCTCAATCGTCAATCCTCAATCCTCATTCCTCAATTCTCAATCTTCTATCCTCAGTCCTCAGTCCTCAAACCTCTATCCTCAACCCTCAGACCTAATCCTCCATCCTCAATCCTCAATCCTCAATCCTCAATATTCAATCCTCAATACTCAATCTTCAATCCTCAATCTTCAATCCTCAATACCCAATCCTCAATTTTCAATCCTGAATCCTCAATCCTCAGTGCTCAATCCTCAATCCTCAATGCTCAATCCTCAATCCTCAATCCTCAATCCTCAATTTTCAATCCTCAATACTCAATCTTCAATCCTCAATCCTCAATCCTCAATCCTCAATCCTCATTCTTCAATCCTCAATACCCAATCCTCAATCTTCGATCCTCAATCCTCAATCCTCAATCCTCAACCCTCAGTCCTCATCCTCAATTCTCAATCCTCAATCCTCAATCCTCAATCCTCAATCTTCAATCCTCAATAATCAATCTCCAATCCTAGATCCTCAATCCCCAATCTTCAATCCTGAATCCTCAATCCTCAGTCATAAATCCTCAATCTTCAATACTCAATCGTCAATCCTGAGTACTCAATCCTCAATCCTCAGTCCACAATCCTCAATATTCAATCCTCAATACTCAACCTTCAATCCTCAATCCTCAATCCTCAATCCTCAATCCTCAATCCTCAGTCATAAATCCTCAATCTTCAATACTCAATCGTCAATCCTCAGTCCTCAATCCTCAATCCTCAATTCTCGATCCTCAAACCTCAATCCTCAACCCTCAGTCCTCATCCTCAATTCTCAATTCTCAATCCTCAATCCTCAAACCTCAATCTTCAATCCCCAATAATCAATCTCCAATCCTAGATCCTCAATCCCAAATCCTTAATCCTTAATCCTCAATCTTCAATCCTCAATCGCCAGTCCTCAATCTTCAATCCTCTATGCTCAATCCTCAATCCTCAGCCTCAGTCCTCAATCCTCAATCCTCAATCCTCAATCCTCAAACCTCAATCCTCAACCGTCAGTCCTCGTCCTCAATCCTCAACCCTCAACCCTCAATCCTCAATCTTCAATCATCAATAATCAATCTTCAATCCTCAATCATCAATCCTCAATCCTCAATCCTCAATGCTCAATATTCAACACTCAACCCTCAACCATCAATCCTCAATACTCAACCATCAATCCTCAATTCTCAATACTCAATGGAACATCCTGAATCCTCATGGTTCAATACTCAATTCAGAATATTCAATAATCAAATCTCAAACCTCAAGCATCAATTCTCAACACTCAATCCTCAACACTCAGGCCTCTCTCTTCAATCCTACATCCTCAACCCTCAAACGTCAAGCGTCAATCCTCAATACCCAAACCTCAATCCACAATCCTCAATCCTCAATCCCCAATCCTCAATCTTCAATACTCAATCCTCAATCCCCAGTACTCAATTCTCAATCCTCAATCTTCAATACTCAATACTCATTCTTCAATTCTCAGTTCTCAATCCTCAATCCTCAATCTTCAATCTTCAATCCTCAATCCTCAATCATCAATCTTCAATCCTTAATACTCAAACTGCAATCCTCAATCCTCAAACCTCAATGCTCAATCCTCATTCTTCAATCGTCAATACCCAATCCTCAATCTTCAATCCTCAATCCTCAATCCTCAATTCTCAATCCTCAATCCTCAATCCTCAGACCTCAAGCATCAATATTCAACCCTCAGTCCTCGTCCTCAATCCACAACACTCAATCCTCAGTCCTCAATATTCAATCATCAATTTTCGATCTTCAATCCTCAATCCTCAATCCTCAATCCTCAATCCTCAATCCTCAATCTTCAATCTTCAATCCTCAATCCTCAATCCTCAATACTCAATCTTCAATCTTCAGTCCTCAATACTCAATCTTCAATGCTCAATCCTCAATCCTCAATCCTCAATCCTCAACCTTCAATCCTCAATACTCAATCTTCAATCCTCAATCCTCAATCCTCAATCCTTAATCCTCATTCTTCAATCCTCAGTACCCAATCCTCAATCTTCGATACTCAATCCTCAAACCTCAATCCTCAATCCTCAATCCTCATACTTCAATTCTCAATACCCAATCCTCAATCTTCAATCCTCAATCCTCAATCCTCAATTCTGAATCCTCAATCCTCAGTCCTCAGTCCTCAAACCTCAGTCCTCAACCCTCTGCCCTAATCCTCCATCCTCAATACTCAATCCTCAATCCTCAATCCTCAATCATCAATCCTCAATCTTCAATACTCAATCCTCAATCCTCAATCCTCAGTCCTCAATCCTCAATCCTCAAGCCTCAATCCTCAATCCTCAATCCTCAATCCTCAATCCTCAGTCCTCAATCCTCAATCCTCAATATTCAATCCTCAATACCCAATCCTCAATCTTCAATCATCAATGCTCAATACTCAATTTCAATCCTCAATCCTCAACCCTCAATCCTCAATAATCAATCCTCAATCGTCAATACTCAATCCCCAATCCTCAATCTTCAATCCTCAATCCTCAATCCTCAGTACTCAATCCCCAGTCCCCAATCTTCAATTATCAATACTCAATCTTCAATTCACAATACTCAATCCTCAATACTCAATCCTCAATCCTCAATCTTCAATCCTCAATCCTCAATCCTCAATATTCAATCCTCAATACTCAATCTGCAATTCTCAATCCTCAAACCTCAATCCTCAATCCTGATTCTTCAATCCTCAATACCCAATCCTCAATCTTCAATCCTCAATCCTCAATCCTCAATTGTCAATCCTCAATCCTCAATCCTCAGACCTCAAACATCAATATTCATTCATCAATTTTCAATCTTCAATCCTCAGTACTCAATCCTCAGTCCTCAATCCTCAATCCTCAATCTTCAATCCTCAATCCTCAATCCTCAATACTCAATCTTCAATCTTCAATCCTCAACACTCAATCTTCAATCCCCAATCCTCAATTCTCAATCCTCAATCCTCAATTTTCAATCCTCAATACTCAATCTTCAATCCTCAATCCTCAATCCTCAATCCTCAATCCTCAATCCTCAATCATCAATTCTCAATCTTCAATACTCAATCCTCAATCCTCAACCCTCAATCCTCAATACTCAACCATCAATCCTCAATTCTCAATGCTCAATACAATGTCCTGAATTCTCAGGATTCTATACTCAAACCTCAATCCTCAACCCTCAGCCCTCATTCTCAGTCCTCAATCCTCAATCCTCAATCCTCAAACCTCAATCCTCAACCGTCAGTCCTCATTCTCCATCCTCAATCCTCAATCCTCAATCCTCAATCTTCAATCCCCAATACTCAATCTTCAATCCTCAATCCTCAATCCTCAGTCCTCAATCCTCAATCCTCAGGCATCAATACTCAATCTTCAATACTAAATGCTCAAACCTCAATTTCAATCCTGAATCCTCAATTCTCAATCCTCAATACTCAATCCTCAATCGTCAATCCTCAATCCCCAATCCTCAATCTTCAATCCTCAATCCTCAATCCTCAGTACTCAATCCTCAGTCCTCAATGCTCAATCCTCATACTTCAATCCTCAATACCCAATCCTGAATCTTCAATCCTCAATCCTCAATCCTCAATCCTCAATCCTCAATCCTCAGTCCTCAATCCTCAATCCTCAATTCTCAATACTCAATACTCAATCCTCAATCGCCAATCCTCAATCCTCAATCTTCAATCCTCAACACTCAATCTTCAATCCCCAATCCTCAATTCTCAATCCTCAATCCTCAATTTTCAATCCTCAATACTCAATCTTCAATCCTCAATCCTCAATCCTCAATCCTCAATCCTCAATCCTCAATCATCAATCCTCAATCTTCAATACTCAATCCTCAATCCTCAATCCTCAATCCTCAAGACTCAACCATCAATCCTCAATTCTCAATGCTCAATACAATGTCCTGAACTCTCAGGATTCTATACTCAAACCTCAATCCTCAACCCTCAGCCCTCATTCTCAGTCCTCAATCCTCAATCCTCAATCCTCAATCCTCAATCTTCAATCCTCAATAATCAATCTCCAATCCTAGATCCTCAATCCCCAATCTTCAATCCTTAATCCTCAATCATAAATCCTCGATCTTCAATACTCAATCGTCAATCCTGAGTACTCAATCCTCAATCCTCAGTCCACAATCCTCAATATTCAATCCTCAATACTCAACCTTCAATCCTCAATCCTCAATCCTCAATCCTCAACCCTCAATCCTCAATACTCAACCATCAATCCTCAATTCTCAATGCTCAATACAATGTCCTGAATTCTCAGGATTCTATACTCAAACCTCAATCCTCAACCCTCAGCCCTCATTCTCAGTCCTCAATCCTCAATCCTCAATCCTCAAACCTCAATCCTCAACCGTCAGTCCTCATTCTCCATCCTCAATCCTCAATCCTCAATCCTCAATCTTCAATCCCCAATACTCAATCTTCAATCCTCAATCCTCAATCCTCAGTCCTCAATCCTCAATCCTCAGGCATCAATACTCAATCTTCAATACTAAATGCTCAAACCTCAATTTCAATCCTGAATCCTCAATTCTCAATCCTCAATACTCAATCCTCAATCGTCAATCCTCAATCCCCAATCCTCAATCTTCAATCCTCAATCCTCAATCCTCAGTACTCAATCCTCAGTCCTCAATGCTCAATCCTCATACTTCAATCCTCAATACCCAATCCTGAATCTTCAATCCTCAATCCTCAATCCTCAATCCTCAATCCTCAATCCTCAGTCCTCAATCCTCAATCCTCAATTCTCAATACTCAATACTCAATCCTCAATCGCCAATCCTCAATCCTCAATCTTCAATCCTCAACACTCAATCTTCAATCCCCAATCCTCAATTCTCAATCCTCAATCCTCAATTTTCAATCCTCAATACTCAATCTTCAATCCTCAATCCTCAATCCTCAATCCTCAATCCTCAATCCTCAATCATCAATCCTCAATCTTCAATACTCAATCCTCAATCCTCAATCCTCAATCCTCAATACTCAACCATCAATCCTCAATTCTCAATGCTCAATACAATGTCCTGAATTCTCAGGATTCTATACTCAAACCTCAATCCTCAACCCTCAGCCCTCATTCTCAGTCCTCAATCCTCAATCCTCAATCCTCAATCCTCAATCTTCAATCCTCAATAATCAATCTCCAATCCTAGATCCTCAATCCCCAATCTTCAATCCTTAATCCTCAATCATAAATCCTCGATCTTCAATACTCAATCGTCAATCCTGAGTACTCAATCCTCAATCCTCAGTCCACAATCCTCAATATTCAATCCTCAATACTCAACCTTCAATCCTCAATCCTCAATCCTCAATCCTCAATCCTCAATCCTCAGTCATAAATCCTCAATCTTCAATACTCAATCGTCAATCCTCAGTCCTCAATCCTCAATCCTCAATTCTCAATACTCAATACTCAATCCTCAATCGCCAATCCTCAATCCTCAATCTTCAATCCTCAACACTCAATCTTCAATCCCCAATCCTCAATTCTCAATCCTCAATCCTCAATTTTCAATCCTCAATACTCAATCTTCAATCCTCAATCCTCAATCCTCAATCCTCAATCCTCTATCCTCAATCATGAATCCTCAATCTTCAATACTCAATCCTCAATCCTCAATCCTCAATCCTCAATACTCAACCATCAATCCTCAATTCTGAATGCTCAATACAATGTCCTGAATTCTCAGGATTCTATACTCAAACCTCAATCCTCAACCCTCAGCCCTCATTCTCAGTCCTCAATCCTCAATCCTCAATCCTCAATCCTCAATCTTCAATCCTCAATAATCAATCTCCAATCCTAGATCCTCAATCCCCAATCTTCAATCCTTAATCCTCAATCCTCAATCATAAATCCTCGATCTTCAATTCTCAATCGTCAATCCTGAGTACTCAATCCTCAATGCTCAGTCCACAATCCTCAATATTCAATCCTCAATACTCAACCTTCAATCCTCAATCCTCAATCCTCAATCCTCAATCCTCAATCCTCAGTCATAAATCCTCAATCTTCAATACCCAATCGTCAATCCTCAGTCCTCAATCCTCAATCCTCAATTCTCAATACTCAATACTCAATCCTCAATCGCCAATCCTCAATCCTCAATCTTCAATCCTCAACACTCAATCTTCAATCCCCAATCCTCAATTCTCAATCCTCAATCCTCAATTTTCAATCCTCAATACTCAATCTTCAATCCTCAATCCTCAATCCTCAATCCTCAATCCTCTATCCTCAATCATCAATCCTCAATCTTCAATACTCAATCCTCAATCCTCAATCTGCAATCCTCAATACTCAACCATCAATCCTCAATTCTGAATGCTCAATACAATGTCCTGAATTCTCAGGATTCTATACTCAAACCTCAATCCTCAACCCTCAGCCCTCATTCTCAGTCCTCAATCCTCAATCCTCAATCCTCAATCCTCAATCTTCAATCCTCAATAATCAATCTCCAATCCTAGATCCTCAATCCCCAATCTTCAATCCTTAATCCTCAATCCTCAATCATAAATCCTCGATCTTCAATACTCAATCGTCAATCCTGAGTACTCAATCCTCAATCCTCAGTCCACAATCCTGAATATTCAATCCTCAATACTCAACCTTCAATCCTCAATCCTCAATCCTCAATCCTGAATCCTCAATCCTCAGTCATAAATCCTCAATCTTCAATACCCAATCGTCAATCCTCAGTCCTCAATCCTCAATCCTCAATTCTCAATACTCAATACTCAATCCTCAATCGCCAATCCTCAATCCTCAATCTTCAATACTCAACACTCAATCTTCAATCCCCAATCCTCAATTCTCAATCCTTAATCCTCAATTTTCAATCCTCAATACTCAATCTTCAATCCTCAATCCTCAATCCTCAATCCTCAATCCTCAATTCTCAATCCTCAATCATCAATCCTCAATCTTCAATACTCAATCCTCAATCCTCAATTCTCAATCCTCAATACTCAACCATCAATCCTCAATTCTCAATGCTCAATACAATGTCCTGAATTCTCAGGATTCTATACTCAAACCTCAATCCTCAACCCTCAGCCCTCATTCTCAGTCCTCAATCCTCAATCCTCAATCCTCAAAGCTCAATCTTCAACCGTCAGTCCTCATTCTCCATCCTCAATCCTCAATCCTCAATCCTCAATCTTCAATCCCCAATACTCAATCTTCAATCCTCAATCCTCAATCCTCAGTCCTCAATCCTCAATCCTCGGGCATCAATACTCAATCTTCAATACTAAATGCTCAAACCTCAATTTCAATCCTCAATCCTCAATTCTCAATCCTCAATACTCAATCCTCAATCGTCAATCCTCAATCCCCAATCCTCAATCTTCAATCCTCAATCCTCAATCCTCAGTACTCAATCCTCAGTCCTCAATCTTCAATCCTCAATACTCAATCTTCAATTCTGAGTTCTCAATCCTCAATCCTCAATCTTCAATCTTCAATCCTCAATCCTCAATCATCAATATTCAATCCTTAATACTCAATCTGCAATCCTCAATCCTCAAACCTCAATGCTCAATCCTCATTCTTCAATCGTCAATACCCAATCCTCAATCTTCAATCCTCAATCCTCAATCCTCAATCCTCAATCCTCAATCCTCATACTTCAATCCTCAATACCAAATCCTCAATCGTCAATCCTCAATCCTCATTCCTCAATTCTCAATCTTCTATCCTCAGTCCTCAGTCCTCAAACCTCTATCCTCAACCCTCAGACCTAATCCTCCATCCTCAATCCTCAATCCTCAATCCTCAATATTCAATCCTCAATACTCAATCTTCAATCCTCAATCTTCAATCCTCAATACCCAATCCTCAATTTTCAATCCTGAATCCTCAATCCTCAGTGCTCAATCCTCAATCCTCAATGCTCAATCCTCAATCCTCAATCCTCAATCCTCAATCCTCAATTTTCAATCCTCAATACTCAATCTTCAATCCTCAATCCTCAATCCTCAATCCTCAATCCTCATTCTTCAATCCTCAATACCCAATCCTCAATCTTCGATCCTCAATCCTCAATCCTCAATCCTCAACCCTCAGTCCTCATCCTCAATTCTCAATCCTCAATCCTCAATCCTCAATCCTCAATCTTCAATCCTCAATAATCAATCTCCAATCCTAGATCCTCAATCCCCAATCTTCAATCCTTAATCCTCAATCCTCAGTCATAAATCCTCAATCTTCAATACTCAATCGTCAATCCTGAGTACTCAATCCTCAATCCTCAGTCCACAATCCTCAATATTCAATCCTCAATACTCAACCTTCAATCCTCAATCCTCAATCCTCAATCCTCAATCCTCAATCCTCAGTCATAAATCCTCAATCTTCAATACTCAATCGTCAATCCTCAGTCCTCAATCCTCAATCCTCAATTCTCGATCCTCAAACCTCAATCCTCAACCCTCAGTCCTCATCCTCAATTCTCAATTCTCAATCCTCAATCCTCAAACCTCAATCTTCAATCCCCAATAATCAATCTCCAATCCTAGATCCTCAATCCCAAATCCTTAATCCTTAATCCTCAATCTTCAATCCTCAATCGCCAGTCCTCAATCTTCAATCCTCTATGCTCAATCCTCAATCCTCAGCCTCAGTCCTCAATCCTCAATCCTCAATCCTCAATCCTCAAACCTCAATCCTCAACCGTCAGTCCTCGTCCTCAATCCTCAACCCTCAACCCTCAATCCTCAATCTTCAATCATCAATAATCAATCTTCAATCCTCAATCATCAATCCTCAATCCTCAATCCTCAATGCTCAATATTCAACACTCAACCCTCAACCATCAATCCTCAATACTCAACCATCAATCCTCAATTCTCAATACTCAATGGAACATCCTGAATCCTCATGGTTCAATACTCAATTCAGAATATTCAATAATCAAATCTCAAACCTCAAGCATCAATTCTCAACACTCAATCCTCAACACTCAGGCCTCTCTCTTCAATCCTACATCCTCAACCCTCAAACGTCAAGCGTCAATCCTCAATACCCAAACCTCAATCCACAATCCTCAATCCTCAATCCTCAATACTCAATCTTCAATCCTCAACCCTCAATCCTCAATCCTCAATCCTCAATCCTCAATCCTCAATCACCAATCCTCAATCTTCAATACTCAATCCTCAATCCTCAATCCTCAATCCTCAATACTCAACCATCAATCCTCAATTCTCAATGCTCAATACACTATCCTGAATTCTCAGGATTCTATACTCAAACCTCAATCCTCAACCCTCAGCCCTCATTCTCAGTCCTCAATCCTCAATCCTCAACCCTCAAACCTCAATCCTCAACCGTCAGTCCTCATTCTCCATACTCAATCCTCAATCCTCAAACCTCAATCTTCAATCCCCAATACTCAATCTACAATCCTCAATCCTCAATCCTCAGTCCTCAATCCTCAATCCTCAGGCATCAGTACTCAATCTTCAATACTCAATGCTCAATCCTCAATTCTCAATCTTCTATCCTCAGTCCTCAGCCCTCAAACCTCTATCCTCAACCCTCAGACCTAATCCTCCATCCTCAATCCTCAATCCTCAATATTCAATCCTCAATACTCAATCTTCAATCCTCAATCTTCAATCCTCAATACCCAATCCTCAATCTTCAATCCTCAATCCTCAATACTCAATTTCAATCCTCAATCCGCAACCCTCAATCCTCAATACTCAATCCTCAATCGTCAATCCTCAATCCCCAATCCTCAATCTTCAATCCTGAATCCTCAATCCTCAGTACTCAATCCTCAATCCTCAATGCTCAATCCTCATACTTCAATCCTCAATACCCAATCCTCAATCTTCAATCCTCAATCCTCAATCCTCAATCCTCAATCCTCAATCCTCAGTCCTCAATCCTCAATCCTCAATCCTCAATCCTCAATCCTCAATACTCAATCTTCAATCCTCAATCCTCAATCCTCAATCCTTAATCCTCATTCTTCAATCCTCAGTACCCAATCCTCAATCTTCGATACTCAATCCTCAAACCTCAATCCTCAATCCTCAATCCTCATACTTCAATTCTCAATACCCAATCCTCAATCTTCAATCCTCAATCCTCAATCCTCAATTCTGAATCCTCAATCCTCAGTCCTCAGTCCTCAAACCTCAGTCCTCAACCCTCTGCCCTAATCCTCCATCCTCAATACTCAATCCTCAATCCTCAATCCTCAATCATCAATCCTCAATCTTCAATACTCAATCCTCAATCCTCAATCCTCAGTCCTCAATCCTCAATCCTCAAGCCTCAATCCTCAATCCTCAATCCTCAATCCTCAATCCTCAGTCCTCAATCCTCAATCCTCAATATTCAATCCTCAATACCCAATCCTCAATCTTCAATCATCAATGCTCAATACTCAATTTCAATCCTCAATCCTCAACCCTCAATCCTCAATAATCAATCCTCAATCGTCAATACTCAATCCCCAATCCTCAATCTTCAATCCTCAATCCTCAATCCTCAGTACTCAATCCCCAGTCCCCAATCTTCAATTATCAATACTCAATCTTCAATTCACAATACTCAATCCTCAATACTCAATCCTCAATCCTCAATCTTCAATCCTCAATCCTCAATCCTCAATATTCAATCCTCAATACTCAATCTGCAATTCTCAATCCTCAAACCTCAATCCTCAATCCTGATTCTTCAATCCTCAATACCCAATCCTCAATCTTCAATCCTCAATCCTCAATCCTCAATTGTCAATCCTCAATCCTCAATCCTCAGACCTCAAACATCAATATTCATTCATCAATTTTCAATCTTCAATCCTCAGTACTCAATCCTCAGTCCTCAATCCTCAATCCTCAATCTTCAATCCTCAATCCTCAATCCTCAATACTCAATCTTCAATCTTCAATCCTCAACACTCAATCTTCAATCCCCAATCCTCAATTCTCAATCCTCAATCCTCAATTTTCAATCCTCAATACTCAATCTTCAATCCTCAATCCTCAATCCTCAATCCTCAATCCTCAATCCTCAATCATCAATTCTCAATCTTCAATACTCAATCCTCAATCCTCAACCCTCAATCCTCAATACTCAACCATCAATCCTCAATTCTCAATGCTCAATACAATGTCCTGAATTCTCAGGATTCTATACTCAAACCTCAATCCTCAACCCTCAGCCCTCATTCTCAGTCCTCAATCCTCAATCCTCAATCCTCAAACCTCAATCCTCAACCGTCAGTCCTCATTCTCCATCCTCAATCCTCAATCCTCAATCCTCAATCTTCAATCCCCAATACTCAATCTTCAATCCTCAATCCTCAATCCTCAGTCCTCAATCCTCAATCCTCAGGCATCAATACTCAATCTTCAATACTAAATGCTCAAACCTCAATTTCAATCCTGAATCCTCAATTCTCAATCCTCAATACTCAATCCTCAATCGTCAATCCTCAATCCCCAATCCTCAATCTTCAATCCTCAATCCTCAATCCTCAGTACTCAATCCTCAGTCCTCAATGCTCAATCCTCATACTTCAATCCTCAATACCCAATCCTGAATCTTCAATCCTCAATCCTCAATCCTCAATCCTCAATCCTCAATCCTCAGTCCTCAATCCTCAATCCTCAATTCTCAATACTCAATACTCAATCCTCAATCGCCAATCCTCAATCCTCAATCTTCAATCCTCAACACTCAATCTTCAATCCCCAATCCTCAATTCTCAATCCTCAATCCTCAATTTTCAATCCTCAATACTCAATCTTCAATCCTCAATCCTCAATCCTCAATCCTCAATCCTCAATCCTCAATCATCAATCCTCAATCTTCAATACTCAATCCTCAATCCTCAATCCTCAATCCTCAAGACTCAACCATCAATCCTCAATTCTCAATGCTCAATACAATGTCCTGAACTCTCAGGATTCTATACTCAAACCTCAATCCTCAACCCTCAGCCCTCATTCTCAGTCCTCAATCCTCAATCCTCAATCCTCAATCCTCAATCTTCAATCCTCAATAATCAATCTCCAATCCTAGATCCTCAATCCCCAATCTTCAATCCTTAATCCTCAATCATAAATCCTCGATCTTCAATACTCAATCGTCAATCCTGAGTACTCAATCCTCAATCCTCAGTCCACAATCCTCAATATTCAATCCTCAATACTCAACCTTCAATCCTCAATCCTCAATCCTCAATCCTCAACCCTCAATCCTCAATACTCAACCATCAATCCTCAATTCTCAATGCTCAATACAATGTCCTGAATTCTCAGGATTCTATACTCAAACCTCAATCCTCAACCCTCAGCCCTCATTCTCAGTCCTCAATCCTCAATCCTCAATCCTCAAACCTCAATCCTCAACCGTCAGTCCTCATTCTCCATCCTCAATCCTCAATCCTCAATCCTCAATCTTCAATCCCCAATACTCAATCTTCAATCCTCAATCCTCAATCCTCAGTCCTCAATCCTCAATCCTCAGGCATCAATACTCAATCTTCAATACTAAATGCTCAAACCTCAATTTCAATCCTGAATCCTCAATTCTCAATCCTCAATACTCAATCCTCAATCGTCAATCCTCAATCCCCAATCCTCAATCTTCAATCCTCAATCCTCAATCCTCAGTACTCAATCCTCAGTCCTCAATGCTCAATCCTCATACTTCAATCCTCAATACCCAATCCTGAATCTTCAATCCTCAATCCTCAATCCTCAATCCTCAATCCTCAATCCTCAGTCCTCAATCCTCAATCCTCAATTCTCAATACTCAATACTCAATCCTCAATCGCCAATCCTCAATCCTCAATCTTCAATCCTCAACACTCAATCTTCAATCCCCAATCCTCAATTCTCAATCCTCAATCCTCAATTTTCAATCCTCAATACTCAATCTTCAATCCTCAATCCTCAATCCTCAATCCTCAATCCTCAATCCTCAATCATCAATCCTCAATCTTCAATACTCAATCCTCAATCCTCAATCCTCAATCCTCAATACTCAACCATCAATCCTCAATTCTCAATGCTCAATACAATGTCCTGAATTCTCAGGATTCTATACTCAAACCTCAATCCTCAACCCTCAGCCCTCATTCTCAGTCCTCAATCCTCAATCCTCAATCCTCAATCCTCAATCTTCAATCCTCAATAATCAATCTCCAATCCTAGATCCTCAATCCCCAATCTTCAATCCTTAATCCTCAATCATAAATCCTCGATCTTCAATACTCAATCGTCAATCCTGAGTACTCAATCCTCAATCCTCAGTCCACAATCCTCAATATTCAATCCTCAATACTCAACCTTCAATCCTCAATCCTCAATCCTCAATCCTCAATCCTCAATCCTCAGTCATAAATCCTCAATCTTCAATACTCAATCGTCAATCCTCAGTCCTCAATCCTCAATCCTCAATTCTCAATACTCAATACTCAATCCTCAATCGCCAATCCTCAATCCTCAATCTTCAATCCTCAACACTCAATCTTCAATCCCCAATCCTCAATTCTCAATCCTCAATCCTCAATTTTCAATCCTCAATACTCAATCTTCAATCCTCAATCCTCAATCCTCAATCCTCAATCCTCTATCCTCAATCATGAATCCTCAATCTTCAATACTCAATCCTCAATCCTCAATCCTCAATCCTCAATACTCAACCATCAATCCTCAATTCTGAATGCTCAATACAATGTCCTGAATTCTCAGGATTCTATACTCAAACCTCAATCCTCAACCCTCAGCCCTCATTCTCAGTCCTCAATCCTCAATCCTCAATCCTCAATCCTCAATCTTCAATCCTCAATAATCAATCTCCAATCCTAGATCCTCAATCCCCAATCTTCAATCCTTAATCCTCAATCCTCAATCATAAATCCTCGATCTTCAATTCTCAATCGTCAATCCTGAGTACTCAATCCTCAATGCTCAGTCCACAATCCTCAATATTCAATCCTCAATACTCAACCTTCAATCCTCAATCCTCAATCCTCAATCCTCAATCCTCAATCCTCAGTCATAAATCCTCAATCTTCAATACCCAATCGTCAATCCTCAGTCCTCAATCCTCAATCCTCAATTCTCAATACTCAATACTCAATCCTCAATCGCCAATCCTCAATCCTCAATCTTCAATCCTCAACACTCAATCTTCAATCCCCAATCCTCAATTCTCAATCCTCAATCCTCAATTTTCAATCCTCAATACTCAATCTTCAATCCTCAATCCTCAATCCTCAATCCTCAATCCTCTATCCTCAATCATCAATCCTCAATCTTCAATACTCAATCCTCAATCCTCAATCTGCAATCCTCAATACTCAACCATCAATCCTCAATTCTGAATGCTCAATACAATGTCCTGAATTCTCAGGATTCTATACTCAAACCTCAATCCTCAACCCTCAGCCCTCATTCTCAGTCCTCAATCCTCAATCCTCAATCCTCAATCCTCAATCTTCAATCCTCAATAATCAATCTCCAATCCTAGATCCTCAATCCCCAATCTTCAATCCTTAATCCTCAATCCTCAATCATAAATCCTCGATCTTCAATACTCAATCGTCAATCCTGAGTACTCAATCCTCAATCCTCAGTCCACAATCCTGAATATTCAATCCTCAATACTCAACCTTCAATCCTCAATCCTCAATCCTCAATCCTGAATCCTCAATCCTCAGTCATAAATCCTCAATCTTCAATACCCAATCGTCAATCCTCAGTCCTCAATCCTCAATCCTCAATTCTCAATACTCAATACTCAATCCTCAATCGCCAATCCTCAATCCTCAATCTTCAATACTCAACACTCAATCTTCAATCCCCAATCCTCAATTCTCAATCCTTAATCCTCAATTTTCAATCCTCAATACTCAATCTTCAATCCTCAATCCTCAATCCTCAATCCTCAATCCTCAATTCTCAATCCTCAATCATCAATCCTCAATCTTCAATACTCAATCCTCAATCCTCAATTCTCAATCCTCAATACTCAACCATCAATCCTCAATTCTCAATGCTCAATACAATGTCCTGAATTCTCAGGATTCTATACTCAAACCTCAATCCTCAACCCTCAGCCCTCATTCTCAGTCCTCAATCCTCAATCCTCAATCCTCAAAGCTCAATCTTCAACCGTCAGTCCTCATTCTCCATCCTCAATCCTCAATCCTCAATCCTCAATCTTCAATCCCCAATACTCAATCTTCAATCCTCAATCCTCAATCCTCAGTCCTCAATCCTCAATCCTCGGGCATCAATACTCAATCTTCAATACTAAATGCTCAAACCTCAATTTCAATCCTCAATCCTCAATTCTCAATCCTCAATACTCAATCCTCAATCGTCAATCCTCAATCCCCAATCCTCAATCTTCAATCCTCAATCCTCAATCCTCAGTACTCAATCCTCAGTCCTCAATCTTCAATCCTCAATACTCAATCTTCAATTCTGAGTTCTCAATCCTCAATCCTCAATCTTCAATCTTCAATCCTCAATCCTCAATCATCAATATTCAATCCTTAATACTCAATCTGCAATCCTCAATCCTCAAACCTCAATGCTCAATCCTCATTCTTCAATCGTCAATACCCAATCCTCAATCTTCCATCCTCAATCCTCAATCCTCAATCCTCAATCCTCAATCCTCATACTTCAATCCTCAATACCAAATCCTCAATCGTCAATCCTCAATCCTCATTCCTCAATTCTCAATCTTCTATCCTCAGTCCTCAGTCCTCAAACCTCTATCCTCAACCCTCAGACCTAATCCTCCATCCTCAATCCTCAATCCTCAATCCTCAATATTCAATCCTCAATACTCAATCTTCAATCCTCAATCTTCAATCCTCAATACCCAATCCTCAATTTTCAATCCTGAATCCTCAATCCTCAGTGCTCAATCCTCAATCCTCAATGCTCAATCCTCAATCCTCAATCCTCAATCCTCAATCCTCAATTTTCAATCCTCAATACTCAATCTTCAATCCTCAATCCTCAATCCTCAATCCTCAATCCTCATTCTTCAATCCTCAATACCCAATCCTCAATCTTCGATCCTCAATCCTCAATCCTCAATCCTCAACCCTCAGTCCTCATCCTCAATTCTCAATCCTCAATCCTCAATCCTCAATCCTCAATCTTCAATCCTCAATAATCAATCTCCAATCCTAGATCCTCAATCCCCAATCTTCAATCCTTAATCCTCAATCCTCAGTCATAAATCCTCAATCTTCAATACTCAATCGTCAATCCTGAGTACTCAATCCTCAATCCTCAGTCCACAATCCTCAATATTCAATCCTCAATACTCAACCTTCAATCCTCAATCCTCAATCCTCAATCCTCAATCCTCAATCCTCAGTCATAAATCCTCAATCTTCAATACTCAATCGTCAATCCTCAGTCCTCAATCCTCAATCCTCAATTCTCGATCCTCAAACCTCAATCCTCAACCCTCAGTCCTCATCCTCAATTCTCAATTCTCAATCCTCAATCCTCAAACCTCAATCTTCAATCCCCAATAATCAATCTCCAATCCTAGATCCTCAATCCCAAATCCTTAATCCTTAATCCTCAATCTTCAATCCTCAATCGCCAGTCCTCAATCTTCAATCCTCTATGCTCAATCCTCAATCCTCAGCCTCAGTCCTCAATCCTCAATCCTCAATCCTCAATCCTCAAACCTCAATCCTCAACCGTCAGTCCTCGTCCTCAATCCTCAACCCTCAACCCTCAATCCTCAATCTTCAATCATCAATAATCAATCTTCAATCCTCAATCATCAATCCTCAATCCTCAATCCTCAATGCTCAATATTCAACACTCAACCCTCAACCATCAATCCTCAATACTCAACCATCAATCCTCAATTCTCAATACTCAATGGAACATCCTGAATCCTCATGGTTCAATACTCAATTCAGAATATTCAATAATCAAATCTCAAACCTCAAGCATCAATTCTCAACACTCAATCCTCAACACTCAGGCCTCTCTCTTCAATCCTACATCCTCAACCCTCAAACGTCAAGCGTCAATCCTCAATACCCAAACCTCAATCCACAATCCTCAATCCTCAATCCTCAATACTCAATCTTCAATCCTCAACCCTCAATCCTCAATCCTCAATCCTCAATCCTCAATCCTCAATCACCAATCCTCAATCTTCAATACTCAATCCTCAATCCTCAATCCTCAATCCTCAATACTCAACCATCAATCCTCAATTCTCAATGCTCAATACACTATCCTGAATTCTCAGGATTCTATACTCAAACCTCAATCCTCAACCCTCAGCCCTCATTCTCAGTCCTCAATCCTCAATCCTCAACCCTCAAACCTCAATCCTCAACCGTCAGTCCTCATTCTCCATACTCAATCCTCAATCCTCAAACCTCAATCTTCAATCCCCAATACTCAATCTACAATCCTCAATCCTCAATCCTCAGTCCTCAATCCTCAATCCTCAGGCATCAGTACTCAATCTTCAATACTCAATGCTCAATCCTCAATTCTCAATCTTCTATCCTCAGTCCTCAGCCCTCAAACCTCTATCCTCAACCCTCAGACCTAATCCTCCATCCTCAATCCTCAATCCTCAATATTCAATCCTCAATACTCAATCTTCAATCCTCAATCTTCAATCCTCAATACCCAATCCTCAATCTTCAATCCTCAATCCTCAATACTCAATTTCAATCCTCAATCCGCAACCCTCAATCCTCAATACTCAATCCTCAATCGTCAATCCTCAATCCCCAATCCTCAATCTTCAATCCTGAATCCTCAATCCTCAGTACTCAATCCTCAATCCTCAATGCTCAATCCTCATACTTCAATCCTCAATACCCAATCCTCAATCTTCAATCCTCAATCCTCAATCCTCAATCCTCAATCCTCAATCCTCAGTCCTCAATCCTCAATCCTCAATCCTCAATCCTCAATCCTCAATCCTCAATCTTCAATCCTCAATACCCAATCCTCAGTCTTCAACCCTCAAACCTCAATACTCAATTTCAATCCTCAATCCTCAATTCTCAATCCTCAATCCTCAATCCTCAATCTTCAATTCTCAATCCCCAATCCTCAATCTTCAATCCTCAATCCTCAATCCTCAGTACTCAATCCTCAATCCTCAATCTTCAACCCTCAATCCTCATTCCTCAAACCTCAATCCACAACCCTCAGTCCTCATCTTCAATTCTCAATTCTCAATCCTCAGACCTCAATCCTCAATCTTCAATCCTCAATAATCAATCTCCAATCCTAGATCCTCAATCCCCAATCTTCAATCCTTAATCCTCAATCCTCAGTCATAAATCCTCAATCTTCAATACTCAATCGTCAATCCTGAGTACTCAATCCTCAATCCTCAGTCCACAATCCTCAATATTCAATCCTCAATACTCAACCTTCAATCCTCAATCCTCAATCCTCAATCCTCAATCCTCAATCCTCAGTCATAAATCCTCAATCTTCAATACTCAATCGTCAATCCTCAGTCCTCAATCCTCAATCCTCAATTCTCGATCCTCAAACCTCAATCCTCAACCCTCAGTCCTCATCCTCAATTCTCAATTCTCAATCCTCAATCCTCAAACCTCAATCTTCAATCCCCAATAATCAATCTCCAATCCTAGATCCTCAATCCCCAATCCTTAATCCTTAATCCTCAATCTTCAATCCTCAATCGCCAGTCCTCAATCTTCAATCCTCTATGCTCAATCCTCAATCCTCAGCCTCAGTCCTCAATCTTCAATCCTCAATCCTCAATCCTCAAACCTCAATCCTCAACCGTCAGTCCTCGTCCTCAATCCTCAACCCTCAACCCTCAATCCTCAATCTTCAATCATCAATAATCAATCTTCAATCCTCAATCATCAATCCTCAATCCTCAATCCTCAATGCTCAATATTCAACACTCAACCCTCAACCATCAATCCTGAATACTCAACCATCAATCCTCAATTCTCAATACTCAATAGAACATCCTGAATTCTCATGGTTCAATACTCAATTCAGAATATTCAATAATCAAATCTCAAACCTCAAGCATCAATTCTAAACACTCAATCCTCAACACTCAGGCCTCTCTCTTCAATCCTACATCCTCAAACCTCAAACGTCAAGCGTCAATCCTCAATACCCAATCCTCAATCCACAATCCTCAATCCTCAATCCTCAATACTCAATCTTCAATCCTCAAACCTCTATCCTCAATCCTCAATCCTCAATCCTCAATCCTCAATCCTCAATATTCAATCCTCAATACCCAATCCTCAATCTTCAATCCTCAATGCTCAATACTCAACTTCAATCCTCAATCCTCAACCCTCAATCCTCAATACTCAATCCTCAATCGTCAATACTCAATCCCCAATCCTCAATCTTCAATCCTCAATCCTCAATCCTCAGTACTCAATCCCCAACCCCAATCTTCAATTATCAATACTCAATCTTCAATTCTCAATCCTCAATCCTCAATACTCAATCCTCAATCCTCAATCTTCAATCCTCAATCCTCAATCCTCAATATTCAATCCTCAATACTCAATCTGCAATTCTCAATCCTCAAACCTCAATCCTCAATCCTGATTCTTTAATCCTCAATACCCTATCCTCAATCTTCAATCCTCAATCCTCAATCCTCAATTGTCAATCCTCAATCCTCAATCCTCAGACCTCAAACATCAATATTCATTCATCAATTTTCAATCTTCAATCCTCAGTACTCAATCCTCAGTCCTCAATCCTCAATCCTCAATCTTCAATCCTCAATCCTCAATCCTCAATACTCAATCTTCAATCTTCAATCCTCAACACTCAATCTTCAATCCCCAATCCTCAATTCTCAATCCTCAATCCTCAATTTTCAAACCTCAATACTCAATCTTCAATCCTCAATCCTCAATCCTCAATCTTCAATCCTCAATCCTCAATCCTCAATCCTCAATCCTCAATCCTCAATCTTCAATCCTCAATAATCAATCTCCAATCCTAGATCCTCAATCCCCAATCTTCAATCCTTAATCCTCAATCCTCAGTCATAAATCCTCAATCCTCAATCCTCAGTCATAAATCCTCAATCTTCAATACTCAATCGTCAATCCTCAGTCCTCAATCCTCAATCCTCAATTCTCGATCCTCAAACCTCAATCCTCAACCCTCAGTCCTCATCCTCAATTCTCAATTCTCAATACTCAATCCTCAAACCTCAAACTTCAATCCCCAATAATCAATCTCCAATCCTAGATCCTCAATCCCCAATCCTTAATCCTTAATCCTCAATCTTCAATCCTCAATCGCCAGTCCTCAATCTTCAATCCTCTATGCTCAATCCTCAATCCTCAGCCTCAGTCCTCAATCCTGAATCCTCAATCATCAATTCTCAAACTTCAATACTCAATCCTCAATCCTCAATCCTCAATCCTCAATACTCAACCATCAATCCTCAATTCTCAATGCTCAATACAATGTCCTGAATTCTCAGGATTCTATACTCAAACCTCAATCCTCAACCCTCAGCCCTCATTCTCAGTCCTCAATCCTCAATCCTCAATCCTCAATCCTCAAACCTCAATCCTCAACCGTCAGTCCTCATTCTCCATCCTCAATTCTCAATCCTCAATCCTCAATCTTCAATCCCCAATACTCAATCTTCAATCCTCAACACTCAATCTTCAATCCCCAATCCTCAATTCTCAATCCTCAATCCTCAATTTTCAATCGTCAATACTCAATCTTCAATCCTCAATCCTCAATCCTCAATCCTCAATCCTGAATCCTCAATCATCAATTCTCAATCTTCAATACTCAATCCTCAATCCTCAATCCTCAATCCTCAATTCTCAATCCTGAATACTCAATCCTCAATCGTCAATCCTCAATCCCCAATACTCAATCTTCAATCCTCAATCCTCAATCCTCAGTACTCAATCCTCAGTCCTCAATCTTCAATCCTCAATACTCAATCTTCAATTCTCAATCCTCAATCCTCAATCCTCAATCTTCAATCTTCAATCCTCAATCCTCAATCATCAATCTTCAATCCTTAATACTCAATCTGCAATCCTCAATCCTCAAACCTCAATCCTCAATCCTCATTCTTCAATCCTCAATACCCAATCCTCAATCTTCAATCCTCAATCCTCAATCCTCAACTCTCAATCCTCAATCCTCAATCCTCAGACCTCAAACATCAATATTCAACCCTCAGTCCTCGTCCTCAATCAACAACACTCAATCCTCAGTCCTCAATATTCAATCAACAATTTTCAATCTTCAATCCTCAATCCTCAATCCTCAATCCTCAATCCTCAATCCTCAATCCTCAATCTTCAATCTTCAATCCTCAATCCTCAATCCTTAATACTCCATCTTCAATCTTCAATCCTCAATACTCAATCTTCAATGCTCAATCCTTAACCCTCAATCCTCAATCCTCAATTTTCAATCCTCAATACTCAATCTTCAATCCTCAATCCTCAATCCTCAATCCTCAATCCTCATTCTTCAATCCTCAATACCCAATCCTCAACCTTCGATCCTCAATCCTCAATCCTCAATCCTCAATCCTCAATCCTCATACTTCAATCCTCAATACCCAATCCTCAATCGTCAATCCTCAATCCTCAATCCTCAATTCTCAATCTTCTATCCTCAGTCCTCAGTCCTCAAACCTCTATCCTCAACCCTCAGACCTAATCCTCCATCCTCAATCCTCAATCCTCAATCCTCAATATTCAATCCTCAATACTCAATCTTCAATCCTCAATCTTCAATCCTCAATACCCAATCCTCAATCTTCAATCCTCAATCCTCAATACTCAATTTCAATCCTCAATCCGCAACCCTCAATCCTCAATACTCAATCCTCAATCGTCAATCCTCAATCCCCAATCCTCAATCTTCAATCCTGAATCCTCAATCCTCAGTACTCAATCCTCAATCCTCAATGCTCAATCCTCATACTTCAATGCTCAATACCCAATCCTCAATCTTCAATCCTCAATCCTCAATCCTCAATACTCAATCCTCAATCCTCAATCCTCAATCATCAATCCTCAATCTTCAATACTCAATCCTCAATCCTCAATCCTCAGTCCTCAATCCTCAATCCTCAATCCTCAATCCTCAATCCTCAATCCTCAATCCTCAATCCTCAGTCCTCAATCCTCAATCCTCAATCCTCAATCTTCAATCCTCAAGATTCAATCCTCAATACCCAATCCTCAATCTTCAATCCTCAATCCTCAATACTCCATTTCAATCCTCAATCCGCAAACCTCAATCCTCAATACTCAATCCTCAATCGTCAATCCTCAATCCCCAATCCTCAATCTTCAATCCTGAATCCTCAATCCTCAGTGCTCAATCCTCAATCCTCAATGCTCAATCCTCATACTTCAATCCTCAATACCCAATCCTCAATGTTCAATCCTCAATCCTCAGTCCTCAATCCTCAATCCTCAACCCTCAGTCCTCAATCCTCAACCCTCAATCCTCAATCCTCAATCCTCAATCCTCAATCTTCAATCCTCAATACCCAATCCTCAGTCTTCAACCCTCAAACCTCAATACTCAATTTCAATCCTCAATCCTCAATTCTCAATCCTCAATCCTCAATCCTCAATCTTCAATCCTCAATCCCCAATCCTCAATCTTCAATCCTCAATCCTCAATCCTCAGTACTCAATCCTCAATCCTCAATCTTCAACCCTCAATCCTCATTCCTCAAACCTCAATCCACAACCCTCAGTCCTCATCTTCAATTCTCAATTCTCAATCCTCAGTCCTCAATCCTCAATCTTCAATCCTCAATAATCAATCTCCAATCCTAGATCCTCAATCCCCAATCTTCAATCCTTAATCCTCAATCCTCAGTCATAAATCCTCAATCTTCAATACTCAATCGTCAATCCTGAGTACTCAATCCTCAATCCTCAGTCCACAATCCTCAATATTCAATCCTCAATACTCAACCTTCAATCCTCAATCCTCAATCCTCAATCCTCAATCCTCAATCCTCAGTCATAAATCCTCAATCTTCAATACTCAATCGTCAATCCTCAGTCCTCAATCCTCAATCCTCAATTCTCGATCCTCAAACCTCAATCCTCAACCCTCAGTCCTCATCCTCAATTCTCAATTCTCAATCCTCAATCCTCAAACCTCAATCTTCAATCCCCAATAATCAATCTCCAATCCTAGATCCTCAATCCCCAATCCTTAATCCTTAATCCTCAATCTTCAATCCTCAATCGCCAGTCCTCAATCTTCAATCCTCTATGCTCAATCCTCAATCCTCAGCCTCAGTCCTCAATCTTCAATCCTCAATCCTCAATCCTCAAACCTCAATCCTCAACCGTCAGTCCTCGTCCTCAATCCTCAACCCTCAACCCTCAATCCTCAATCTTCAATCATCAATAATCAATCTTCAATCCTCAATCATCAATCCTCAATCCTCAATCCTCAATGCTCAATATTCAACACTCAACCCTCAACCATCAATCCTGAATACTCAACCATCAATCCTCAATTCTCAATACTCAATAGAACATCCTGAATTCTCATGGTTCAGTACTCAATTCAGAATATTCAATAATCAAATCTCAAACCTCAAGCATCAATTCTCAACACTCAATCCTCAACACTCAGGCCTCTCTCTTCAATCCTACATCCTCAACCCTCAAACGTCAAGCGTCAATCCTCAATACCCAATCCTCAATCCACAATCCTCAATCCTCAATCCTCAATACTCAATCTTCAATCCTAAAACCTCAATCCTCAATCCTCAATCCTCAATCCTCAATCCTCAATCCTCAATATTCAATCCTCAATACCCAATCCTCAATCTTCAATCCTCAATGCTCAATACTCAACTTCAATCCTCAATCCTCAACCCTCAATCCTCAATACTCAATCCTCAATCGTCAATACTCAATCCCCAATCCTCAATCTTCAATCCTCAATCCTCAATCCTCAGTACTCAATCCCCAATCCCCAATCTTCAATTATCAATACTCAATCTTCAATTCTCAATCCTCAATCCTCAATACTCAATCCTCAATCCTCAATCTTCAATCCTCAATCCTCAATCCTCAATATTCAATCCTCAATACTCAATCTGCAATTCTCAATCCTCAAACCTCAATCCTCAATCCTGATTCTTTAATCCTCAATACCCTATCCTCAATCTTCAATCCTCAATCCTCAATCCTCAATTGTCAATCCTCAATCCTCAATCCTCAGACCTCAAACATCAATATTCATTCATCAATTTTCAATCTTCAATCCTCAGTACTCAATCCTCAGTCCTCAATCCTCAATCCTCAATCTTCAATCCTCAATCCTCAATCCTCAATACTCAATCTTCAATCTTCAATCCTCAACACTCAATCTTCAATCCCCAATCCTCAATTCTCAATCCTCAATCCTCAATTTTCAAACCTCAATACTCAATCTTCAATCCTCAATCCTCAATCCTCAATCTTCAATCCTCAATCCTCAATCCTCAATCCTCAATCCTCAATCTTCAACCTTCAATCCTCAATCCTCAATCCTCAATACTCAATCTTCAATCTTCAATCCTCAATACTCAATCTTCAATGCTCAATCCTCAATCCTCAATCCTCAATCCTCAACCTTCAATCCTCAATACTCAATCTTCAATCCTCAATCCTCAATCCTCAATCCTCAATCCTCATTCTTCAATCCTCAGTACCCAATCCTCAATCTTCGATACTCAATCCTCAAACCTCAATCCTCAATCCTCAATCCTCATACTTCAATTCTCAATACCCAATCCTCATTCTTCAATCCTCAATCCTCAATCCTCAATTCTCAATCCTCAATCCTCAGTCCTCAGTCCTCAAACCTCAATCCTCAACCCTCTGCCCTAATCCTCCATCCTCAATACTCAATCCTCAATATTCAATCCTCAATACTCAATCTGCAATTCTCAATCCTCAAACCTCAATCCTCAATCCTGATTCTTTAATCCTCAATACCCAATCCTCAATCTTCAATCCTCAATCCTCAATCCTCAATTGTCAATCCTCAATCCTCAATCCTCAGACCTCAAACATCAATATTCATTCATCAATTTTCAATCTTCAATCCTCAGTACTCAATCCTCAGTCCTCAATCCTCAATCCTCAATCTTCAATCCTCAATCCTCAATCCTCAATCCTCAATACTCAATCTTCAATCTTCAATCCTCAACACTCAATCTTCAATCCCCAATCCTCAATTCTCAATCCTCAATCCTCAATTTTCAATCGTCAATACTCAATCTTCAATCCTCAATCCTCAATCCTCAATCCTCAATCCTGAATCCTCAGTCATCAATTCTCAATCTTCAATACTCAATCCTCAATCCTCAATCCTCAATCCTCAATACTCAACCATCAATCCTCAATTCTCAATGCTCAATACAATGTCCTGAATTCTCAGGATTCTATACTCAAACCTCAATCCTCAACCCTCAGCCCTCATTCTCAGTCCTCAATCCTCAATCCTCAATCCTCAATCCTCAAACCTCAATCCTCAACCGTCAGTCCTCATTCTCCATCCTCAATCCTCAATCCTCAATCCTCAATCTTCAATCCCCAATACTCAATCTTCAATCCTCAACACTCAATCTTCAATCCCCAATCCTCAATTCTCAATCCTCAATCCTCAATTTTCAATCGTCAATACTCAATCTTCAATCCTCAATCCTCAATCCTCAATCCTCAATCCTGAATCCTCAATCATCAATTCTCAATCTTCAATACTCAATCCTCAAGCCTCAATCCTCAATCCTCAATTCTCAATCCTGAATACTCAATCCTCAATCGTCAATCCTCAATCCCCAATACTCAATCTTCAATCCTCAATCCTCAATCCTCAGTACTCAATCCTCAGTCCTCAATCTTCAATCCTCAATACTCAATCTTCAATTCTCAATCCTCAATCCTCAATCCTCAATCTTCAATCTTCAATACTCAATCCTCAATCATCAATCTTCAATCCTTAATACTCAATCTGCAATCCTCAATCCTCAAACCTCAATCCTCAATCCTCATTCTTCAATCCTCAATACCCAATCCTCAATCTTCAATCCTCAATCCTCAATCCTCAACTCTCAATCCTCAATCCTCAGACCTCAAACATCAATATTCAACCCTCAGTCCTCGTCCTCAATCCACAACACTCAATCCTCAGTCCTCAATATTCAATCATCAATTTTCAATCTTCAATCCTCAATCCTCAATCCTCAATCCTCAATCCTCAATCCTCAATCTTCAATCCTCAATCCTCAATCCTTAATACTCAATCTTCAATCTTCAATCCTCAATACTCAATCTTCAATGCTCAATCCTTAACCCTCAATCCTCAATCCTCAATTTTCAATCCTCAATACTCAATCTTCAATCCTCAATCCTCAATCCTCAATCCTCAATCCTCATTCTTCAATCCTCAATACCCAATCCTCAACCTTCGATCCTCAATCCTCAATCCTCAATCCTCAATCCTCAATCCTCATACTTCAATCCTCAATACCCAATCCTCAATCGTCAATCCTCAATCCTCAATCCTCAATTCTCAATCTTCTATCCTCAGTCCTCAGTCCTCAAACCTCTATCCTCAACCCTCAGACCTAATCCTCCATCCTCAATCCTCAATCCTCAATCCTCAATATTCAATCCTCAATACTCAATCTTCAATCCTCAATCTTCAATCCTCAATACCCAATCCTCAATCTTCAATCCTCAATCCTCAATACTCAATTTCAATCCTCAATCCGCAACCCTCAATCCTCAATACTCAATCCTCAATCGTCAATCCTCAATCCCCAATCCTCAATCTTCAATCCTGAATCCTCAATCCTCAGTACTCAATCCTCAATCCTCAATGCTCAATCCTCATACTTCAATCCTCAATACCCAATCCTCAATCTTCAATCCTCAATCCTCAATCCTCAATACTCAATCCTCAATCCTCAATCCTCAATCATCAATCCTCAATCTTCATTACTCAATCCTCAATCCTCAATCCTCAGTCCTCAATCCTCAATCCTCAATCCTCAATCCTCAATCCTCAATCCTCAATCCTCAATCCTCAGTCCTCAATCCTCAATCCTCAATCCTCAATCTTCAATCCTCAATCTTCAATCCTCAATACCCAATCCTCAATCTTCAATCCTCAATCCTCAATACTCCATTTCAATCCTCAATCCGCAAACCTCAATCCTCAATACTCAATCCTCAATCGTCAATCCTCAATCCCCAATCCTCAATCTTCAATCCTGAATCCTCAATCCTCAGTGCTCAATCCTCAATCCTCAATGCTCAATCCTCATACTTCAATCCTCAATACCCAATCCTCAATGTTCAATCCTTAATCCTCAGTCCTCAATCCTCAATCCTCAACCCTCAGTCCTCAATCCTCAACCCTCAATCCTCAATCCTCAATCCTCAATCCTCAATCTTCAATCCTCAATACCCAATCCTCAGTCTTCAATCCTCAAACCTCAATACTCAATTTCAATCCTCAATTCTCAATTCTCAATCCTCAATCCTCAATCCTCAATCTTCAATCCTCAATCCCCAATCCTCAATCTTCAATCCTCAATCCTCAATCCTCAGTACTCAATCCTCAATCCTCAATCTTCAACCCTCAATCCTCATTCCTCAAACCTCAATCCTCAACCCTCAGTCCTCATCCTCAATTCTCAATCCTCAATCCTCAATCCTCAATCCTTAATCTTCAATCCTCAATAATCAATCTCCAATCCTAGATCCTCAATCCCCAATCTTCAATCCTTAATCCTCAATCCTCAGTCATAAATCCTCAATCTTCAATACTCAATCGTCAATCCTGAGTACTCAATCCTCAATCCTCAGTCCACAATCCTCAATATTCAATCCTCAATACTCAACCTTCAATCCTCAATCCTCAATCCTCAATCCTCAATCCTCAATCCTCAATCCTCAATCCTCAATCCTCAGTCATAAATCCTCAATCTTCAAGACTCAATCGTCAATCCTCAGTCCTCAATCCTCAATCCTCAATTCTCGATCCTCAAACCTCAATCCTCAACCCTCAGTCCTCATCCTCAATTCTCAATTCTCAATCCTCAATCCTCAAACCTCAAACTTCAATCCCCAATAATCAATCTCCAATCCTAGATCCTCAATCCCCAATCCTTAATCCTTAATCCTCAATCTTCAATCCTCAATCGCCAGTCCTCAATCTTCAATCCTCTATGCTCAATCCTCAATCCTCAGCCTCAGTCCTCAATCCTCAATCCTCAATCCTCAATCCTCAAACCTCAATCCTCAACCGTCAGTCCTCGTCCTCAATCCTCAACCCTCAATCCTCAATCCTCAATCTTCAATCATCAATAATCAATCTTCAATCCTCAATCATCAATCCTCAATCCTCAATCCTCAATGCTCAATATTCAACACTCAACCCTCAACCATCAATCCTCAATACTCAACCATCAATCCTCAATTCTCAATACTCAATAGAACATCCTGAATTCTCATGGTTCAATACTCAATTCAGAATATTCAATAATCAAATCTCAAACCTCAAGCATCAATCCTCAACCCTCAGTCCTCATCCTCAATTCTCAATCCTCAATCGTCAATCCCCAATACCCAATCCTCAATCCACAATCCTCAATCCTCAATCCTCAATCCTCAATACTCAATCTTCAATCCTCAACCCTCAATCCTCAATCCTCAATCCTCAATCCTCAATCCTCAACCATCAATCCTCAATCTTCAATACTCAATCCTCAATCCTCAGTCCTCAATCCTCAATCCTCAATCCTCAATCCTCAATCCTCAATCCTCAATCTTCAATCCTCAATACCCAATCCTCAATCTTCAATCCTCAATCCCCAATCCTCAATCTTCAATCCTCAATCCTCAATCCTCAGTACTCAATCCTCAATCCTCAATCTTCAACCCTCAATCCACATTCCTCAAACCTCAATCCTCAACCCTCAGTCCTCATCCTCAATTCTCAATCCTCAATCCTCAATCCGCAATCCTCAATCCTCAATCTTCAATCCTCAATAATCAATCTCCAATCCTAGATCCTCAATCCCCAATCTTCAATCCTTAATCCTCAATCCCCAGTCATAAATCCTCAATCTTCAATACTCAATCGTCAATCCTGAGTACTCAATCCTCAATCCTCAGTCCACAATCCTCAATATTCAATCCTCAATACTCAACCTTCAATCCTCAATCCTCAATCCTCAATCCTCAATCCTCAATCCTCAGTCATAAATCCTCAATCTTCAATACTCAATCGTCAATCCTCAGTCCTCAATCCTCAATCCTCAATTCTCGATCCTCAAACCTCAATCCTCAACCCTCAGTCCTAATCCTCAATTCTCAATTCTCAATCCTCAATCCTCAAACCTCAAACTTCAATCCCCAATAATCAATCTCCAATCCTAGATCCTCAATCCCCAATCCTTAATCCTTAATCCTCAATCTTCAATCCTCAATCGCCAGTCCTCAACCTTCAATCCTCTATGCTCAATCCTCAATCCTCAGCCTCAGTCCTCAATCCTCAATCCTCAATCCTCAACCCTCAAACCTCAATCCTCAACCGTCAGTCCTCGTCCTCAATCCTCAACCCTCAATCCTCAATCCTCAATCTTCAATCATCAATAATCAATCTTCAATCCTCAATCATCAATCCTCAATCCTCAATCCTCAATGCTCAATATTCAACACTCAACCCTCAACCATCAATCCTCAATACTCAACCATCAATCCTCAATTCTCAATACTCAATAGAACATCCTGAATTCTCATGGTTCAATACTCAATTCAGAATATTCAATAATCAAATCTCAAACCTCAAGCATCAATCCTCAACCCTCATTCCTCATCCTCAATTCTCAATCCTCAATCGTCAATCCCCAATACCCAGTCCTCAATCCACAATCCTCAATCCTCAATCCTCAATCCTCAATACTCAATCTTCAATCCTCAACCCTCAATCCTCAATCCTCAATCCTCAATCCTCAATCCTCAACCATCAATCCTCAATCTTCAATACTCAATCCTCAATCCTCAGTCCTCAATCCTCAATCCTCAATCCTCAATCCTCAATCCTCAATCCTCAATCTTCAATCCTCAATACCCAATCCTCAATCTTCAATCCACAAACCTCAATACTCAATTTCAATCCTCAATCCTCAGTTCTCAATCCTCAATTCTCAATCCTCAATCTTCAATCCTCAATCCCCAATCCTCAATCTTCAATACTCAATCCTCAATCCCCAGTACTCAATTCTCAATCCTCAATCTTCAATCCTCAATACTCATTCTTCAATTCTCAGTTCTCAATCCTCAATCCTCAATCTTCAATCTTCAATCCTCAATCCTCAATCATCAATCTTCAATCCTTAATACTCAAACTGCAATCCTCAATCCTCAAACCTCAATGCTCAATCCTCATTCTTCAATCGTCAATACCCAATCCTCAATCTTCAATCCTCAATCCTCAATCCTCAATTCTCAATCCTCAATCCTCAATCCTCAGACCTCAAACATCAATATTCAACCCTCAGTCCTCGTCCTCAATCCACAACACTCAATCCTCAGTCCTCAATATTCAATCATCAATTTTCGATCTTCAATCCTCAATCCTCAATCCTCAATCCTCAATCCTCAATCTTCAATCTTCAATCCTCAATCCTCAATCCTCAATACTCAATCTTCAATCTTCAGTCCTCAATACTCAATCTTCAATGCTCAATCCTCAATCCTCAATCCTCAATCCTCAACCTTCAATCCTCAATACTCAATCTTCAATCCTCAATCCTCAATCCTCAATCCTCAATCCTCATTCTTCAATCCTCAGTACCCAATCCTCAATCTTCGATACTCAATCCTCAAACCTCAATCCTCAATCCTCAATCCTCATACTTCAATTCTCAATACCCAATCCTCAATCTTCAATCCTCAATCCTCAATCCTCAATTCTGAATCCTCAATCCTCAGTCCTCAGTCCTCAAACCTCAGTCCTCAACCCTCTGCCCTAATCCTCCATCCTCAATACTCAATCCTCAATCCTCAATCCTCAATCATCAATCCTCAATCTTCAATACCCAATCCTCAATCCTCAATCCTCAGTCCTCAATCCTCAATCCTCAATCCTCAATCCTCAATCCTCAATCCTCAATCCTCAATCCTCAGTCCTCGATCCTCAATCCTCAATATTCAATCCTCAATACCCAATCCTCAATCTTCAATCATCAATGCTCAATACTCAATTTCAATCCTCAATCCTCAACCCTCAATCCTCAATAATCAATCCTCAATCGTCAATACTCAATCCCCAATCCTCAATCTTCAATCCTCAATCCTCAATCCTCAGTACTCAATCCCCAGTCCCCAATCTTCAATTATCAATACTCAATCTTCAATTCACAATACTCAATCCTCAATACTCAATCCTCAATCCTCAATCTTCAATCCTCAATCCTCAATCCTCAATATTCAATCCTCAATACTCAATCTGCAATCCTCAATCCTCAGTCCTCAATCCTCAATCCTCAGGCATCAATACTCAATCTTCAATACTAAATGCTCAAACCTCAATTTCAATCCTCAATCCTCAAATCTCAATCCTCAATACTCAATCCTCAATCGTCAATCCTCAATCCCCAATCCTCAATCTTCAATCCTCAATCCTCAATCCTCAGTACTCAATCCTCAGTCCTCAATGCTCAATCCTCATACTTCAATCCTCAATACCCAATCCTGAATCTTCAATCCTCAATCCTCAATCCTCAATCCTCAATCCTCAATCCTCAGTCCTCAATCCTCAATCCTCAATTCTCAATACTCAATACTCAATCCTCAATCGCCAATCCTCAATCCTCAATCTTCAATCCTCAACACTCAATCTTCAATCCCCAATCCTCAATTCTCAATCCTCAATCCTCAATTTTCAATCCTCAATCCTCAATCTTCAATCCTCAACACTCAATCTTCAATCCCCAATCCTCAATTCTCAATCCTCAATCCTCAATTTTCAATCCTCAATACTCAATCTTCAATCCTCAATCCTCAATCCTCAATCCTCAATCCTCAATCCTCAATCATAAATCCTCAATCTTCAATACTCAATCCTCAATCCTCAATTCTCAATCCTCAATACTCAACCATCAATCCTCAATTCTCAATGCTCAATACAATGTCCTGAATTCTCAGGATTCTATACTCAAACCTCAATCCTCAACCCTCAGCCCTCATTCTCAGTCCTCAATCCTCAATCCTCAATCCTCAAAGCTCAATCTTCAACCGTCAGTCCTCATTCTCCATCCTCAATCCTCAATCCTCAATCCTCAATCTTCAATCACCAATACTCAATCTTCAATCCTCAATCCTCAATCCTCAGTCCTCAATCCTCAATCCTCGGGCATCAATACTCAATCTTCAATCCTCAATCCTCAATCCTCAGTCCTCAATCCTCAATCCTCGGGCATCAATACTCAATCTTCAATACTAAATGCTCAAACCTCAATTTCAATCCTCAATCCTCAATTCTCAATCCTCAGTCCTCAATCCTCAGACCTCAAACATCAATATTCAACCCTCAGTCCTCGTCCTCAATCCACAACACTCAATCCTCAGTCCTCAATATTCAATCATCAATTTTCAATCTTCAATCCTCAATCCTCAATCCTCAATCCTCAATCCTCAATCTTCAATCTTCAATCCTCAATCCTCAATCCTCAATACTCAATCTTCAATCTTCAATCCTCAATACTCAATCTTCAATGCTCAATCCTCAATCCTCAATCCTCAATCCTCAATTTTCGATCCTCAATACACAATCTTCAATCCTCAATCCTCAACCCTCAATCCTCAATCCTCATTCTTCAATCCTCAATACCCAATCCTCAATCTTCGATCCTCAATCCTCAATCCTCAATCCTCAATCCTCAATCCTCATACTTCAATCCTCAATACCAAATCCTCAATCGTCAATCCTCAATCCTCATTCCTCAATTCTCAATCTTCTATCCTCAGTCCTCAGTCCTCAAACCTCTATCCTCAACCCTCAGACCTAATCCTCCATCCTCAATCCTCAATCCTCAATCCTCAATATTCAATCCTCAATACTCAATCTTCAATCCTCAATCTTCAATCCTCAATACCCAATCCTCAATCTTCAATCCTCAATCCTCAATACTCAATTTCAATCCTCAATCCGCAACCCTCAATCCTCAATACTCAATCCTCAATCGTCAATCCTCAATCCCCAATCCTCAATCTTCAATCCTGAATCCTCAATCCTCAGTACTCAATCCTCATTCCTCAATGCTCAATCCTCATACTTCAATCCTCAATACCCAATCCTCAATCCTCAATCCTCAATCCTCAATCCTCAATCCTCAATCCTCAATCCTCAGTCCTCAATCCTCAATCCTCAATCCTCAATCCTCAATCCTCAATCCTCAATCTTCAATCCTCAATACCCAATCCTCAGTCTTCAACCCTCAAACCTCAATACTCAATTTCAATCCTCAATCCTCAATTCTCAATCCTCAATCCTCAATCCTCAATCTTCAATCCTCAATCCCCAATCCTCAATCTTCAATCCTCAATCCTCAATCCTCAGTACTCAATCCTCAATCCTCAATCTTCAACCCTCAATCCTCATTCCTCAAACCTCAATCCACAACCCTCAGTCCTCATCTTCAATTCTCAATTCTCAATCCTCAGTCCTCAATCCTCAATCTTCAATCCTCAATAATCAATCTCCAATCCTAGATCCTCAATCCCCAATCTTCAATCCTTAATCCTCAATCCTCAGTCATAAATCCTCAATCTTCAATACTCAATCGTCAATCCTGAGTACTCAATCCTCAATCCTCAGTCCACAATCCTCAATATTCAATCCTCAATACTCAACCTTCAATCCTCAATCCTCAATCCTCAATCCTCAATCCTCAATCCTCAGTCATAAATCCTCAATCTTCAATACTCAATCGTCAATCCTCAGTCCTCAATCCTCAATCCTCAATTCTCGATCCTCAAACCTCAATCCTCAACCCTCAGTCCTCATCCTCAATTCTCAATTCTCAATCCTCAATCCTCAAACCTCAATCTTCAATCCCCAATAATCAATCTCCAATCCTAGATCCTCAATCCCCAATCCTTAATCCTTAATCCTCAATCTTCAATCCTCAATCGCCAGTCCTCAATCTTCAATCCTCTATGCTCAATCCTCAATCCTCAGCCTCAGTCCTCAATCTTCAATCCTCAATCCTCAATCCTCAAACCTCAATCCTCAACCGTCAGTCCTCGTCCTCAATCCTCAACCCTCAACCCTCAATCCTCAATCTTCAATCATCAATAATCAATCTTCAATCCTCAATCATCAATCCTCAATCCTCAATCCTCAATCCTCAATCCTCAATCCTCAATATTCAATCCTCAATACCCAATCCTCAATCTTCAATCCTCAATGCTCAATACTCAACTTCAATCCTCAATCCTCAACACTCAATCCTCAATACTCAATCCTCAATCGTCAATACTCAATCCCCAATCCTCAATCTTCAATCCTCAATCCTCAATCCTCAGTACTCAATCCCCAATCCCCAATCTTCAATTATCAATACTCAATCTTCAATTCTCAATCCTCAATCCTCAATACTCAATCCTCAATCCTCAATCTTCAATCCTCAATCCTCAATCCTCAATATTCAATCCTCAATACTCAATCTGCAATTCTCAATCCTCAAACCTCAATCCTCAATCCTGATTCTTTAATCCTCAATACCCTATCCTCAATCTTCAATCCTCAATCCTCAATCCTCAATTGTCAATCCTCAATCCTCAATCCTCAGACCTCAAACATCAATATTCATTCATCAATTTTCAATCTTCAATCCTCAGTACTCAATCCTCAGTCCTCAATCCTCAATCCTCAATCTTCAATCCTCAATCCTCAATCCTCAATACTCAATCTTCAATCTTCAATCCTCAACACTCAATCTTCAATCCCCAATCCTCAATTCTCAATCCTCAATCCTCAATTTTCAAACCTCAATACTCAATCTTGAATCCTCAATCCTCAATCCTCAATCTTCAATCCTCAATCCTCAATCCTCAATCCTCAATCCTCAATCTTCAACCTTCAATCCTCAATCCTCAATCCTCAATACTCAATCTTCAATCTTCAATCCTCAATACTCAATCTTCAATGCTCAATCCTCAATCCTCAATCCTCAATCCTCAACCTTCAATCCTCAATACTCAATCTTCAATCCTCAATCCTCAATCCTCAATCCTCAATCCTCATTCTTCAATCCTCAGTACCCAATCCTCAATCTTCGATACTCAATCCTCAAACCTCAATCCTCAATCCTCAATCCTCATACTTCAATTCTCAATACCCAATCCTCAATCTTCAATCCTCAATCCTCAATCCTCAATTCTCAATCCTCAATCCTCAGTCCTCAGTCCTCAAACCTCAATCCTCAACCCTCTGCCCTAATCCTCCATCCTCAATACTCAATCCTCAATATTCAATCCTCAATACTCAATCTGCAATTCTCAATCCTCAAACCTCAATCCTCAATCCTGATTCTTTAATCCTCAATACCCAATCCTCAATTTCCAATCCTCAATCCTCAATCCTCAATTGTCAATCCTCAATCCTCAATCCTCAGACCTCAAACATCAATATTCATTCATCAATTTTCAATCTTCAATCCTCAGTACTCAATCCTCAGTCCTCAATCCTCAATCCTCAATCTTCAATCCTCAATCCTCAATCCTCAATACTCAATCTTCAATCTTCAATCCTCAACACTCAATCTTCAATCCCCAATCCTCAATTCTCAATCCTCAATCCTCAATTTTCATTCGTCAATACTCAATCTTCAATCCTCAATCCTCAATCCTCAATCCTCAATCCTGAATCCTCAATCATCAATTCTTAATCTTCAATACTCAACCCTCAATCCTCAGTCCTCAATCCTCAATACTCAACCATCAATCCTCAATTCTCAATGCTCAATACAATGTCCTGAATTCTCAGGATTCTATACTCAAACCTCAATCCTCAACCCTCAGCCCACATTCTCAGTCCTCAATCCTCAATCCTCAATCCTCAATCCTCAAACCTCAATCCTCAACCGTCAGTCCTCATTCTCCATCCTCAATCCTCAATCCTCAATCCTCAATCTTCAATCCCCAATACTCAATCTTCAATCCTCAACACTCAATCTTCAATGCCCAATCCTCAATTCTCAATCCTCAATCCTCAATTTTCAATCGTCAATACTCAATCTTCAATCCTCAATCCTCAATCCTCAATCCTCAATCCTGAATCCCCAATCATCAATTCTCAATCTTCAATACTCAATCCTCAATCCTCAATCCTCAATCCTCAATTCTCAATCCTGAATACTCAATCCTCAATCGTCAATCCTCAATCCCCAATACTCAATCTTCAATCCTCAATCCTCAATCCTCAGTACTCAATCCTCAGTCCTCAATCTTCAATCCTCAATACTCAATCTTCAATTCTCAATCCTCAATCCTCAATCCTCAATCTTCAATCTTCAATCCTCAATCCTCAATCATCAATCTTCAATCCTTAATACTCAATCTGCAATCCTCAATCCTCAAACCTCAATCCTCAATCCTCATTCTTCAATCCTCAATACCCAATCCTCAATCTTCAATCCTCAATCCTCAATCCTCAACTCTCAATCCTCAATCCTCAATCCTCAGACCTCAAACATCAATATTCAACCCTCAGTCCTCGTCCTCAATCCACAACACTCAATCCTCAGTCCTCAATATTCAATCATCAATTTTCAATCTTCAATCCTCAATCCTCAATCCTCAATCCTCAATCCTCAATCCTCAATCCTCAATCTTCAATCCTCAATCCTCAATCCTTAATACTCAATCTTCAATCTTCAATCCTCAATACTCAATCTTCAATGCTCAATCCTTAACCCTCAATCCTCAATCCTCAATTTTCAATCCTCAATACTCAATCTTCAATCCTCAATCCTCAATCCTCAATCCTCAATCCTCATTCTTCAATCCTCAATACCCAATCCTCAACCTTCGATCCTCAATCCTCAATCCTCAATCCTCAATCCTCAATCCTCATACTTCAATCCTCAATACCCAATCCTCAATCGTCAATCCTCAATCCTCAATCCTCAATTCTCAATCTTCTATCCTCAGTCCTCAGTCCTCAAACCTCTATCCTCAACCCTCAGACCTAATCCTCCATCCTCAATCCTCAATCCTCAATCCTCAATATTCAATCCTCAATACTCAATCTTCAATCCTCAATCTTCAATCCTCAATACCCAATCCTCAATCTTCAATCCTCAATCCTCAATACTCCATTTCAATCCTCAATCCGCAAACCTCAATCCTCAATACTCAATCCTCAATCGTCAATCCTCAATCCCCAATCCTCAATCTTCAATCCTGAATCCTCAATCCTCAGTGCTCAATCCTCAATCCTCAATGCTCAATCCTCATACTTCAATCCTCAATACCCAATCCTCAATGTTCAATCCTCAATCCTCAGTCCTCAATCCTCAATCCTCAACCCTCAGTCCTCAATCCTCAACCCTCAATCCTCAATCCTCAATCCTCAATCCTCAATCTTCAATCCTCAATACCCAATCCTCAGTCTTCAATCCTCAAACCTCAATACTCAATTTCAATCCCCAATCCTCAATTCTCAATCCTCAATCCTCAATCCTCAATCTTCAATCCTCAATCCCCAATCCTCAATCTTCAATCCTCAATCCTCAATCCTCAGTACTCAATCCTCAATCCTCAATCTTCAACCCTCAATCCTCATTCCTCAAACCTCAATCCTCAACCCTCAGTCCTCATCCTCAATTCTCAATCCTCAATCCTCAATCCTCAATCCTCAATCTTCAATCCTCAATAATCAATCTCCAATCCTAGATCCTCAATCCCCAATCTTCAATCCTTAATCCTCAATCCTCAGTCATAAATCCTCAATCTTCAATACTCAATCGTCAATCCTGAGTACTCAATCCTCAATCCTCAGTCCACAATCCTCAATATTCAATCCTCAATACTCAACCTTCAATCCTCAATCCTCAATCCTCAATCCTCAATCCTCAATCCTCAATCCTCAGTCATAAATCCTCAATCTTCAATACTCAATCGTCAATCCTCAGTCCTCAATCCTCAATCCTCAATTCTCGATTCTCAAACCTCAATCCTCAACCCTCAGTCCTCATCCTCAATTCTCAATTCTCAATCCTCAATCCTCAAACCTCAAACTTCAATCCCCAATAATCAATCTCCAATCCTAGATCCTCAATCCCCAATCCTTAATCCTTAATCCTCAATCTTCAATCCTCAATCGCCAGTCCTCAATCTTCAATCCTCTATGCTCAATCCTCAATCCTCAGCCTCAGTCCTCAATCCTGAAACCTCAATCATCAATTCTCAATCTTCAATACTCAATCCTCAATCCTCAATCCTCAATCCTCAATACTCAACCATCAATCCTCAATTCTCAATGCTCAATACAATGTCCTGAATTCTCAGGATTCTATACTCAAACCTCAATCCTCAACCCTCAGCCCTCATTCTCAGTCCTCAATCCTCAATCCTCAATCCTCAATCCTCAAACCTCAATCCTCAACCGTCAGTCCTCATTCTCCATCCTCAATCCTCAATCCTCAATCCTCAATCTTCAATCCCCAATACTCAATCTTCAATCCTCAATCCTCAATCCTCAATCCTCAATCCTCATTCTTCAATCCTCAGTACCCAATCCTCAATCTTCGATACTCAATCCTCAAACCTCAATCCTCAATCCTCAATCCTCATACTTCAATTCTCAATACCCAATCCTCAATCTTCAATCCTCAATCCTCAATCCTCAATTCTCAATCCTCAATCCTCAGTCCTCAGTCCTCAAACCTCAATCCTCAACCCTCTGCCCTAATCCTCCATCCTCAATACTCAATCCTCAATATTCAATCCTCAATACTCAATCTGCAATTCTCAATCCTCAAACCTCAATCCTCAATCCTGATTCTTTAATCCTCAATACCCAATCCTCAATTTCCAATCCTCAATCCTCAATCCTCAATTGTCAATCCTCAATCCTCAATCCTCAGACCTCAAACATCAATATTCATTCATCAATTTTCAATCTTCAATCCTCAGTACTCAATCCTCAGTCCTCAATCCTCAATCCTCAATCTTCAATCCTCAATCCTCAATCCTCAATACTCAATCTTCAATCTTCAATCCTCAACACTCAATCTTCAATCCCCAATCCTCAATTCTCAATCCTCAATCCTCAATTTTCAATCGTCAATACTCAATCTTCAATCCTCAATCCTCAATCCTCAATCCTCAATCCTGAATCCTCAATCATCAATTCTTAATCTTCAATACTCAATCCTCAATCCTCAATCCTCAATCCTCAATACTCAACCATCAATCCTCAATTCTCAATGCTCAATACAATGTCCTGAATTCTCAGGATTCTATACTCAAACCTCAATCCTCAACCCTCAGCCCTCATTCTCAGTCCTCAATCCTCAATCCTCAATCCTCAATCCTCAAACCTCAATCCTCAACCGTCAGTCCTCATTCTCCATCCTCAATCCTCAATCCTCAATCCTCAATCTTCAATCCCCAATACTCAATCTTCAATCCTCAACACTCAATCTTCAATGCCCAATCCTCAATCCTCAATCCTCAATCCTCAATTTTCAATCGTCAATACTCAATCTTCAATCCTCAATCCTCAATCCTCAATCCTCAATCCTGAATCCTCAATCATCAATTCTCAATCTTCAATACTCAATCCTCAATCCTCAATCCTCAATCCTCAATTCTCAATCCTGAATACTCAATCCTCAATCGTCAATCCTCAATCCCCAATACTCAATCTTCAATCCTCAATCCTCAATCCTCAGTACTCAATCCTCAGTCCTCAATCTTCAATCCTCAATACTCAATCTTCAATTCTCAATCCTCAATCCTCAATCCTCAATCTTCAATCTTCAATCCTCAATCCTCAATCATCAATCTTCAATCCTTAATACTCAATCTGCAATCCTCAATCCTCAAACCTCAATCCTCAATCCTCATTCTTCAATCCTCAATACCCAATCCTCAATCTTCAATCCTCAATCCTCAATCCTCAACTCTCAATCCTCAATCCTCAATCCTCAGACCTCAAACATCAATATTCAACCCTCAGTCCTCGTCCTCAATCCACAACACTCAATCCTCAGTCCTCAATATTCAATCATCAATTTTCAATCTTCAATCCTCAATCCTCAATCCTCAATCCTCAATCCTCAATCCTCAATCTTCAATCCTCAATCCTCAATCCTTAATACTCAATCTTCAATCTTCAATCCTCAATACTCAATCTTCAATGCTCAATCCTTAACCCTCAATCCTCAATCCTCAATTTTCAATCCTCAATACTCAATCTTCAATCCTCAATCCTCAATCCTCAATCCTCAATCCTCATTCTTCAATCCTCAATACCCAATCCTCAACCTTCGATCCTCAATCCTCAATCCTCAATCCTCAATCCTCAATCCTCATACTTCAATCCTCAATACCCAATCCTCAATCGTCAATCCTCAATCCGCAATCCTCAATTCTCAATCTTCTATCCTCAGTCCTCAGTCCTCAAACCTCTATCCTCAACCCTCAGACCTAATCCTCCATCCTCAATCCTCAATCCTCAATCCTCAATATTCAATCCTCAATACTCAATCTTCAATCCTCAATCTTCAATTCTCAATACCCAGTCCTCAATCTTCAATCCTCAATCCTCAATACTCAATTTCAATCCTCAATCCGCAACCCTCAATCCTCAATACTCAATCCTCAATCGTCAATCCTCAATCCCCAATCCTCAATCTTCAATCCTGAATCCTCAATCCTCAGTACTCAATCCTCAATCCTCAATGCTCAATCCTCATACTTCAATCCTCAATACCCAATCCTCAATCTTCAATCCTCAATCCTCAATCCTCAATACTCAATCCTCAATCCTCAATCCTCAATCATCAATCCTCAATCTTCAATACTCAATCCTCAATCCTCAATCCTCAGTCCTCAATCCTCAATCCTCAATCCTCAATCCTCAATCCTCAATCCTCAATCCTCAATCCTCAGTCCTCAATCCTCAATCCTCAATCCTCAATCTTCAATCCTCAATCTTCAATCCTCAATACCCAATCCTCAATCTTCAATCCTCAATCCTCAATACTCCATTTCAATCCTCAATCCGCAAACCTCAATCCTCAATACTCAATCCTCAATCGTCAATCCTCAATCCCCAATCCTCAATCTTCAATCCTGAATCCTCAATCCTCAGTGCTCAATCCTCAATCCTCAATGCTCAATCCTCATACTTCAATCCTCAATACCCAATCCTCAATGTTCAATCCTCAATCCTCAGTCCTCAATCCTCAATCCTCAACCCTCAGTCCTCAATCCTCAACCCTCAATCCTCAATCCTCAATCCTCAATCCTCAATCTTCAATCCTCAATACCCAATCCTCAGTCTTCAATCCTCAAACCTCAATACTCAATTTCAATCCTCAATCCTCAATTCTCAATCCTCAATCCTCAATCCTCAATCTTCAATCCTCAATCCCCAATCCTCAATCTTCAATCCTCAATCCTCAATCCTCAGTATTCAATCCTCAATCCTCAATCTTCAACCCTCAATCCTCATTCCTCAAACCTCAATCCTCAACCCTCAGTCCTCATCCTCAATTCTCAATCCTCAATCCTCAATCCTCAATCCTCAATCTTCAATCCTCAATAATCAATCTCCAATCCTAGATCCTCAATCCCCAATCTTCAATCCTTAATCCTCAATCCTCAGTCATAAATCCTCAATCTTCAATACTCAATCGTCAATCCTGAGTACTCAAGCCTCAATCCTCAGTCCACAATCCTCAATATTCAATCCTCAATACTCAACCTTCAATCCTCAATCCTCAATCCTCAATCCTCAATCCTCAATCCTCAATCCTCAGTCATAAATCCTCAATCTTCAATACTCAATCGTCAATCCTCAGTCCTCAATCCTCAATCCTCAATTCTCGATCCTCAAACCTCAATCCTCAACCCTCAGTCCTCATCCTCAATTCTCAATTCTCAATCCTCAATCCTCAAACCTCAAACTTCAATCCCCAATAATCAATCTCCAATCCTAGATCCTCAATCCCCAATCCTTAATCCTTAATCCTCAATCTTCAATCCTCAATCGCCAGTCCTCAATCTTCAATCCTCTATGCTCAATCCTCAATCCTCAGCCTCAGTCCTCAATCCTGAATCCTCAATCATCAATTCTCAATCTTCAATACTCAATCCTCAATCCTCAATCCTCAATCCTCAATACTCAACCATCAATCCTCAATTCTCAATGCTCAATTCAATGTCCTGAATTCTCAGGATTCTATACTCCAACCTCAATCCTCAACCCTCACCCCTCATTCTCAGTCCTCAATCCTCAATCCTCAATCCTCAATCCTCAAACCTCAATCCTCAACCGTCAGTCCTCATTCTCCATCCTCAATCCTCAATCCTCAATCCTCAATCTTCAATCCCCAATACTCAATCTTCAATCCTCAACACTCAATCTTCAATCCCCAATCCTCAATTCTCAATCCTCAATCCTCAATTTTCAATCGTCAATACTCAATCTTCAATCCTCAATCCTCAATCCTCAATCCTCAATCCTGAATCCTCAATCATCAATTCTCAATCTTCAATACTCAATCCTCAATCCTCAATCCTCAATCCTCAATTCTCAATCCTGAATACTCAATCCTCAATCGTCAATCCTCAATCCCCAATACTCAATCTTCAATCCTCAATCCTCAATCCTCAGTACTCAATCCTCAGTCCTCAATCTTCAATCCTCAATACTCAATCTTCAATTCTCAATCCTCAATCCTCAATCCTCAATCTTCAATCTTCAATCCTCAATCATCAATCATCAATCTTCAATCCTTAATACTCAATCTGCAATCCTCAATCCTCAAACCTCAATCCTCAATCCTCATTCTTCAATCCTCAATACCCAATCCTCAATCTTCAATCCTCAATCCTCAATCCTCAACTCTCAATCCTCAATCCTCAATCCTCAGACCTCAAACATCAATATTCAACCCTCAGTCCTCGTCCTCAATCCACAACACTCAATCCTCAGTCCTCAATATTCAATCATCAATTTTCAATCTTCAATCCTCAATCCTCAATCGTCAATCCTCAATCCTCAATCCTCAATCTTCAATCCTCAATCCTCAATCCTTAATACTCAATCTTCAATCTTCAATCCTCAATACTCAATCTTCAATGCTCAATCCTTAACCCTCAATCCTCAATCCTCAATTTTCAATCCTCAATACTCAATCTTCAATCCTCAATCCTCAATCCTCAATCCTCAATCCTCATTCTTCAATCCTCAATACCCAATCGTCAACCTTCGATCCTCAATCCTCAATCCTCAATCCTCAATCCTCAATCCTCATACTTCAATCCTCAATACCCAATCCTCAATCGTCAATCCTCAATCCTCAATCCTCAATCCTCAATCCTCAATCCTCAATATTCAATCCTCAATACTCAATCTTCAATCCTCAATCTTCAATCCTCAATACCCAATCCTCAATCTTCAATCCTCAATCCTCAGTACTCAATTTCAATCCTCAATCCGCAACCCTCAATCCTCAATACTCAATCCTCAATCGTCAATCCTCAATCCCCAATCCTCAATCTTCAATCCTGAATCCTCAATCCTCAGTACTCAATCCTCAATCCTCAATGCTCAATCCTCATACTTCAATCCTCAATACCCAATCCTCAATCTTCAATCCTCAATCCTCAATCCTCAATACTCAATCCTCAATCCTCAATCCTCAATCATCAATCCTCAATCTTCAATACTCAATCCTCAATCCTCAATCCTCAGTCCTCAATCCTCAATCCTCAATCCTCAATCCTCAATCCTCAATCCTCAATCCTCAATCCTCAGTCCTCAATCCTCAATCCTCAATCCTCAATCTTCAATCCTCAATCTTCAATCCTCAATACCCAATCCTCAATCTTCAATCCTCAATCCTCAATACTCCATTTCAATCCTCAATCCGCAAACCTCAATCCTCAATACTCAATCCTCAATCGTCAATCCTCAATCCCCAATCCTCAATCTTCAATCCTGAATCCTCAATCCTCAGTGCTCAATCCTCAATCCTCAATGCTCAATCCTCATACTTCAATCCTCAATACCCAATCCTCAATGTTCAATCCTCAATCCTCAGTCCTCAATCCTCAATCCTCAACCCTCAGTCCTCAATCCTCAACCCTCAATCCTCAATCCTCGATCCTCAATCCTCAATCTTCAATCCTCAATACCCAATCCTCAGTCTTCAATCCTCAAACCTCAATACTCAATTTCAATCCTCAATCCTCAATTCTCAATCCTCAATCCTCAATCCTCAATCTTCAATCCTCAATCCCCAATCCTCAATCTTCAATCCTCAATCCTCAATCCTCAGTACTCAATCCTCAATCCTCAATCTTCAACCCTCAATCCTCATTCCTCAAACATCAATCCTCAACCCTCAGTCCTCATCCTCAATTCTCAATCCTCAATCCTCAATCCTCAATCCTCAATCTTCAATCCTCAATAATCAATCTCCAATCCTAGATCCTCAATCCCCAATCTTCAATCCTTAATCCTCAATCCTCAGTCATAAATCCTCAATCTTCAATACTCAATCGTCAATCCTGAGTACTCAATCCTCAATCCTCAGTCCACAATCCTCAATATTCAATCCTCAATACTCAACCTTCAATCCTCAATCCTCAATCCTCAATCCTCAATCCTCAATCCTCAATCCTCAGTCATAAATCCTCAATCTTCAATACTCAATCGTCAATCCTCAGTCCTCAATCCTCAATCCTCAATTCTCGATCCTCAAACCTCAATCCTCAACCCTCAGTCCTCATCCTCAATTCTCAATTCTCAATCCTCAATCCTCAAACCTCAAACTTCAATCCCCAATAATCAATCTCCAATCCTAGATCCTCAATCCCCAATCCTTAATCCTTAATCCTCAATCTTCAATCCTCAATCGCCAGTCCTCAATCTTCAATCCTCTATGCTCAATCCTCAATCCTCAGCCTCAGTCCTCAATCCTGAATCCTCAATCATCAATTCTCAAACTTCAATACTCAATCCTCAATCCTCAATCCTCAATCCTCAATACTCAACCATCAATCCTCAATTCTCAATGCTCAATACAATGTCCTGAATTCTCAGGATTCTATACTCAAACCTCAATCCTCAACCCCCAGCCCTCATTCTCAGTCCTCAATCCTCAATCCTCAATCCTCAATCCTCAAACCTCAATCCTCAACCGTCAGACCTCATTCTCCATCCTCAATCCTCAATCCTCAATCCTCAATCTTCAATCCCCAATACTCAATCTTCAATCCTCAACACTCAATCTTCAATCCCCAATCCTCAATTCTCAATCCTCAATCCTCAATTTTCAATCGTCAATACTCAATCTTCAATCCTCAATCCTCAATCCTCAATCCTCAATCCTGAATCCTCAATCATCAATTCTCAATCTTCAATACTCAATCCTCAATCCTCAATCCTCAATCCTCAATTCTCAATCCTGAATACTCAATCCTCAATCGTCAATCCTCAATCCCCAATACTCAATCTTCAATCCTCAATCCTCAATCCTCAGTACTCAATCCTCAGTCCTCAATCTTCAATCCTCAATACTCAATCTTCAATTCTCAATCCTCAATCCTCAATCCTCAATCTTCAATCTTCAATCCTCAATCCTCAATCATCAATCTTCAATCCTTAATACTCAATCTGCAATCCTCAATCCTCAAACCTCAATCCTCAATCCTCATTCTTCAATCCTCAATACCCAATCCTCAATCTTCAATCCTCAATCCTCAATCCTCAACTCTCAATCCTCAATCCTCAATCCTCAGACCTCAAACATCAATATTCAACCCTCAGTCCTCGTCCTCAATCAACAACACTCAATCCTCAGTCCTCAATATTCAATCAACAATTTTCAATCTTCAATCCTCAATCCTCAATCCTCAATCCTCAATCCTCAATCCTTCATCTTCAATCCTCAATCCTCAATCCTTAATACTCAATCTTCAATCTTCAATCCTCAATACTCAATCTTCAATGCTCAATCCTTAACCCTCAATCCTCAATCCTCAATTTTCAATTCTCAATACTCAATCTTCAATCCTCAATCCTCAATCCTCAATCCTCAATCCTCATTCTTCAATCCTCAATACCCAATCCTCAACCTTCGATCCTCAATCCTCAATCCTCAATCCTCAATCCTCAATCCTCATACTTCAATCCTCAATACCCAATCCTCAATCGTCACTCCTCAATCCTCAATCCTCAATTCTCAATCTTCTATCCTCAGTCCTCAGTCCTCAAACCTCTATCCTCAACCCTCAGACCTAATCCTCCATCCTCAATCCTCAATCCTCAATCCTCAATATTCAATCCTCAATACTCAATCTTCAATCCTCAATCTTCAATCCTCAATACCCAATCCTCAATCTTCAATCCTCAATCCTCAATACTCAATTTCAATCCTCAATCCGCAACCCTCAATCCTCAATACTCAATCCTCAATCGTCAATCCTCAATCCCCAATCCTCAATCTTCAATCCTGAATCCTCAATCCTCAGTACTCAATCCTCAATCCTCAATGCTCAATCCTCATACTTCAATGCTCAATACCCAATCCTCAATCTTCAATCCTCAATCCTCAATCCTCAATACTCAATCCTCAATCCTCAATCCTCAATCATCAATCCTCAATCTTCAATACTCAATCCTCAATCCTCAATCCTCAGTCCTCAATCCTCAATCCTCAATCCTCAATCCTCAATCCTCAATCCTCAATCCTCAATCCTCAGTCCTCAATCCTCAATCCTCAATCCTCAATCTTCAATCCTCAAGATTCAATCCTCAATACCCAATCCTCAATCTTCAATCCTCAATCCTCAATACTCCATTTCAATCCTCAATCCGCAAACCTCAATCCTCAATACTCAATCCTCAATCGTCAATCCTCAATCCCCAATCCTCAATCTTCAATCCTGAATCCTCAATCCTCAGTGCTCAATCCTCAATCCTCAATGCTCAATCCTCAGTCCTCAATCTTCAATCCTCAATACTCAATCTTCAATTCTCAATCCTCAATCCTCAATCCTCAATCTTCAATCTTCAATCCTCAATCCTCAATCATCAATCTTCAATCCTTAATACTCAATCTGCAATCCTCAATCCTCAAACCTCAATCCTCAATCCTCATTCTTCAATCCTCAATACCCAATCCTCAATCTTCAATCCTCAATCCTCAATCCTCAACTCTCAATCCTCAATCCTCAATCCTCAGACCTCAAACATCAATATTCAACCCTCAGTCCTCGTCCTCAATCCACAACACTCAATCCTCAGT